>NC_056725.1:279340207-279399233 GCF_019279795.1 Protopterus annectens
CACCCCTTCCTTACTCCAAGTTTTTTTTTTAAACATTTGTATGGTCTTTGTCCTGAGTCCTCCATCCATGGATTCTGTTATCCTATCTTCTTGGGGTGCTGGGGACCTGGGTAAAAACCATGTGTCCTACTTTTAACATCCCTGGAATGAGTAATCAAATAGTTACTGTTAATAGGTGGGTCTTTTATTCTTCCATTAACACTTCTTCCCCTCACTTTAACCACATGATTGTTAAAGGGATAAGCCACTTGCTTGGAATATTGTACAAGATTCCTATCAATTTTCTTTTTTTCTTTAAAAAAAACATTAACACTCTTCTTTTCAAACACAGAAAATCTTCTTTCATAAAAAAACATTACATTGTTCGAAAATAAGATTGTTCAAAATGTCAGTCAATATTCAATTTCTAAGTCTCAGAAATTAATTTCTCAATGTTCACTTCATTAAACTGAATTATTTTTCTAATGAGTTCAAAGCCGTGCTGCTCATACATATCCACACATTCCTAATACAAGGTATCAGCATATTTTAAACCAAAAGGAAATTTGAAAATTCTCAATTCTTGAGGTACAATTTTAAGCTCTAAACACCTATTGAAATATGTGTTATCAATTTGTAAACACTTGATTTTCAAAAGAATTTTCTTCAGTCTAAGTGAACCAAAAGTATTTCACCCATCCATTGTTTTAGGCATTTCTAAGTCACCAAGTAGTTCACTATTAAAATCAAAAATCTTATCAATCGCTTTCCGAAAATCATTGCTAAAATTACTATAAACTGCTGCTACCTCTGGAACAAGGTGTGCAGTCTGGGAATAATTACGTGATCGAGAAACAATATTTATATTATAGTGAGACGCAAAAGCATTTTGTTTCCCCCTCTATAGGAAAACACAGATATAACAGAATATGTTTTTTTTAGGGAAAGTACCTTTAGATAATTCATTGCCATCATCAGACCCTTCACCCTGTGTGCTACATAGCACAAAATTGCCATTTCCTCCAAATGAGTTCACATTGTCCAGAACTCCCAACAGCACCAGCTTTTTCCAAACAACAATCATCGCCATGTCCTCCACTTGGAGCAGAAAAGTGGGAAGCAGAGTAAACCATTCCTGACCCGGATCCATTGCTAGGTTGTGAGAAGAGTTCAATTAACCTGATAAGCTCACTTTTAATAATTGCCAGTTCAGAATGCTCAATATAAAACTCATCATGGTGGATAGCAATAAACACAGAAGGAATTTCATCCAAAGAGTCCATGTTAGAGCCGCAGTTAAGAAAATAACCAGGAAAACCAAAAAGGGTAGCATTACTGAAATCAGCCAAAAAATGAAACAAGTGTAATAAGCAGCTGAAGCAACACAAATCCACCATATGAAAAATAAAATGTTATTGCCAAAACAAAATCCACCAATTCTTAAGTGCTTTTGTACTTATTAAATCCATGACTTATTCAGAATCAATGAGGAATAAAAATATTACCCTATTTATAGACAGCATAGCTTGAAATAATAGAATAATTAATGAATGATCCATGTATTGTAACATTTAAAGAAACCTTACAATGTTAAACATAAAACCAATACAAATCCTTTCAAATCGAGAAGTACTATATAAAAATACTTTTTAAAAAATATAATATTCACCACAATAAACAATGTACATATGTAAAATCCTGCTGTAAAATTATTAAATATGTTAAAATTTGTTACTTAATAATAAATGAACACATGACACCTCATATACAAACAAATTTCATTCATAACAGGGGTTGTGTAGAGATTTCTTTATTGAGACTAGGTTCTTGAAAAGCATAGTCTCAGTTGCCATTTCAACTCTAATACCTCCGATTTACCCCTGATAACTCTCCCTCTGGGATTATGCCATAATATATCTGAAATGCCAAACTGAAACGTTTTATGGGCAGTACACATCCTACAATGCTTACATTTTTTCATTATTTTTTTCAATTTCATAATTATACTCATAAATGTGCTTCCTCAAACATCTCTCCATTTTTCCCACATACAAAGATGAACAATTAGCTAGATATATTACACCTTTAGTCTGACAATGACCTTACACTATTCAACAACTGAAAGCAAATCATTTTCCAGCACCAAAATTTTTGTATCCAGACTATAAGAGCATTGCAAGCATTTTCCACATTTAACTGTCCCACCTCTGTGTAAATTATTATAAATAGGTCCCATTTCAAACCATTCTTTCAAATTACGCCCTGTTTTGGACACAAATCTTGGTTCAGGTCCTAGAACTTTAAAAATAGCAGGGTTTGCTCATATAATGTTCCAATTTCTTCTAATGATATTCTTTATTTTACTAGTTTGGAGGCAATGTTGTATCCCCAGGGCCCTGTTAAAGTCATTCCCTTCATTAATCTGTTTGTCCAAAATGAGCCATGTACCAAGCAGGGCTTTGTATAGAACACTCCACTGAGATTGAACATAGTCCCTAATATTATTTATCATTTATAGGGGAGAAGCTCTAGCCGTAAACATTTCCATAACATCTAGTTCTTTCGAGAGGTCCTCAGCATGAAATGTCATCCTGGCAACGCGGATACACTGACCTTTAACAATACTCTTCTTTTGACTTAGAGGATGTTAGCTTTTAAAATCTAGGTATGAATTACTGAATGTATGTTTTCTATATACAGTATATTTAAACCCTTTTTTAGTATGGGCTATCAATGTGTGCAAATAATTAAATCCATGTTTGTGAAAATTATATGTGAATTTTAAGAAAACAGATGAAGTATTAAGGTAATTAATAAAATTCAGTATGCCATCTTTGGTACCTTCCCAAAGGATGAATATATCATCCAAAAATGAGCATATAATTTAATATTTCTGTAGAATTCTGAATTAAAAACCATTGGTTTCCCAGTCCGTAAAACTAAATTTATGTAAACGGGAGCACAGGCAACCCTATTGATACCCCCTTTATTTTGTTTAAATATTTCCCCTTCAAAATATATGTAATTGTGATCAAGAACAATGGACATAAATTCTACCAACAATTTAGCTTTGTCACATTAAATGGATGCATAATTTAATAGACTGTGATGAAAAGACTCTAATCCCTCATTCTTAAGAATTGTTGTAAATAAATCCGCAATATCGATTGTCAAAAAATAAATCAAATCCTTAGACCACAACTCCTCTTTTACCCTTCCTAGGAAGTCCCAGGAGTTCACTACTAAATGTGGTACTTCCTTATAAATCGGCTTGAGCCACCTATCGATGCATACACCAAAGGGGTGTGTCTTAGGAACCCTAGCAGCAACTACTGGTCTGAATGGGAGTACTTAATTCTTGGTTCACTTTGTGTTGGCAATAAAAGTTTGTTTTTCATACAGTGGAATTTTGTTGTTTCAGCTGCTAGTGTTACACTTGTTTCACATTTTGGAAAAAAAAGTGGTCAGTTCTGGTAACAGCATACATATGGCACCCTTTCTAATGCCTTATTGTATTCCCCATATTGTTGTGTTAGGTACAGAATCAATGGGATACAGTGTTTGACAGTGGTTATGTGGTCATCTGGTCATTAAGCAAGCAATAACGCCCAGCAGGGTGGGTGTTATTGTTGAAATAATGCCTACCAAGAGGTGTTCTGTAGTATATGTCAGTGATGCTGTAGGAGGAATTTTACTTCCAAAATATAACACTTTAAAAATATCCGTGTATTTACTTGATTTTTTTGGTCTCTTACTCTTAAAACGTTTGGTTTGTTGCCAGTCATTGGAGATTGAAGTCATTAAATAATGAAATATATTTCAGTTTCAGACTTTTATTTCCTTCAGAAAATTCATGCTAACACAAATCCAATCCTGTTATTTAAGCAACTTTGTAATATATAAGAGCAATAATTAAAATCTGTTCCTATTTTATAACCTTTGTCCCCCCTTTATTTTAGGCTTTATACAGTTCTTCAGCTGAAGGGTCAAGAGGTATACAAAATTCCTTAAAACTGCTGCTGCCAGTGGTTGATCTCACTCACTCACTGTCTGTCTCTCTCTCTCTCTCTCTCACACACACACACACACACACACACACACACACACACACACACACACACACACACACACACATTTTTGTTTCATTTATTCTTTTATACCTGCTAGCAAATGTAAAAAAAATAGCTTGATCAATCTCTCTCACAGTCACTCTCATACACACATACATACTCACACCCAGACATAAACACATACACTCGTATTTTTTATTTTCATTTTTTTTTATTTTACAGTCAATAAACAACAAAAGCTCTATTTAGCAAGCTTCAAATAATGGCAGCCATTAGGTTTCTTTCAGTTTGAGTTCTATGGCAGCTTGATAAGCTGTTGTGAAACTGTGGACTCATTTTTCGCTGGGCATTACCTGTAGATGAACACGCTGCTGGAGGACATTTGTTCTCCAATCAGGATGCGCTCTACAGGTTACCTGTTCTCTAAATTCATGTTAAAGAACGTCATTTCTGAACTGCCTGATTATATGCAAAGGTTCACAATGTAAATGACATAGAATAGTATATGGTTTACTACTGAATACTTGAAGCCACTGTTTTCAGCTGGCATGCGGTTGGAAGGCAGTTTTCCAATAGGCAGAATGCCGACTCAAAATACATTGACTACACTACAGCGAATGGGTAGTGTAGTTCGAGTGTCTGATTTTGGCTTTGTGCACCAAGATCATGGTTCAGTGAAAAACAGGGATTTAGCCCATTTCCTCACTGTAGTGTGATCTCGGAGTTGCTATATATTATTTGCAGGGGGTGTGGGAGACACAGTCCCACACATGGGGGGGGTGCAAGGAGGCTTGACCCCTTGCAAAATGGTAAAATACACATACTGTTGACTAGAGAATGCCACGGTGTGGTAAGCCGCATACCATAAGTGACTGGCGTCACCACCTGCTATATTGAATAAATCAAACTACTGGTGTCGATGTATTTGGTTTTGACTTGGCCGCAGTTTCGCTGTTCTGGATTCAGGATTTCGGGTCAACTATGTGACCGGTCAACCTATGCAGTTTCAAGGTTTCAGTAGTAAAACTATAAATATATATATATATATATATATATATATATATATATATATATATATATATATATATATATATACACACACATATATACACCTTTTTGGTTTATCTGAAAGAATTAAAAACATCCTCTGATGTGGTTAATGAAGAATTCTCTTGTGCATGGATCATCGATTTATTTCATCCATATACTTCTCGTCACTATCTTGTGGCATGTATGTGTGGGGGTGGGGTGCGGGGTGGGAATGCCTTTCTAGTGAGAAATCTTACAGACTCTTTGGTAAGATCTTTGAAATCATGTAGAACTGCAATGGATGACCTACTTCTGTCAGGTTGCAATGCTGATCTGGTAAACAGTTTTTATCCCTTATTGTCACACACACACACACACACACACACACACACACACACACAACTGCCCCCCCCCCCCCACACACACACACGCACACACACAAGCAACTACATGTTATCAACACTTGTCATGAATAAGTCATCCTTCCTGGACTTTAACAGGATATTAAGTGAAATGATTATGATAGGTACTGATTTTAGAAATTCACATAAATCTGAACAGGACACTCTAAAAATTAAATGATATTATTAACACCTTCCTTTATTAATACATACCAGTAAGGTATAAATCCACAGTTAATTAAAAAAAATCTTTTGTTGGAATCACAAAATTTAATAAGACATGCAAGAGAAATTAGTCATGCATTTTAGCTCTCAGAAATTAATCCATACCTAAAACATGCTTTGATTATATAAAGTACAAAGCTAGCTATTAAATATTATAGCTGTAGCTATGAACTCATCATGATCTCAAAAGCTGAAAGTGATAATAATACATTCATTAGTGACATCAGAATAGTGAAAGTTGCATTGTGAATTTAATGTTTTCATTTAAAAAGGTAGCTATGTTGCATACCATAACAAATTATTTGCAGACATTTTTTGAGTAAATTTCAAAGTGAAAGCATGAGCTACACTTTCATGTATACAAAGGAGTCATCCCTCTTATAACTACAGATCTAATAACTAAGTAAAATTAAAAACTTAAGGTCCATGGCACTAGATAACATATCTAAGGCCAGAGTCATAAACATTACCACAAAGTGTACAAAATGTGTGCACGTAGTATAACATTTCTGTGTGAATAGTCAGCACAAGCGTCATGGCAGGGTTTTTCTTAAATTCTGAGACTGGACACAAAGTGTATATATAGTGTATACTTTGTGGTAAACATTATGAAGCTGGTGTCTAGTGTTTTCTGTGCAGAACTAAGGATAACCTGAGAAAACCCAAATCTGCCATAGTAACAAAAATAATAGAAGGTGAGTCTGTTCCTGATCTGTGCAGACAGTCTATAGTGGTGAATGTTCAAGGGCATGGGAAAAGGGCAGACATCTGACCTAGACTTTTTTTTACTCTTCACTGTGAGGAGTGCTATTTGTAAAATAATGGAATGAGCAATAATGGAGCTAACTCAGAAAATAGAGATCTACTTTTGCTAAATATAGAATGTTATGGTTTTAGTAACCGGTAATCTTGATCTTTGGATCTTGTATATGACACTGTTTCTCATGAAATAAGAATTAGAATATGAATAGCTCTGCAGCACTCATTTCTGATATTCATTTGTATGATGAAATTGCCAATTGTTCTCCTGCAATCCAGTAGTAACTTTATTTATGTATTTATCTATTAATATTTGATTACTGGGAAAGTACAACTGGGTAGAAGTCCATTTTTAGTGGAGGCCCAGGGAGAATAGCTCCAAATTATTACAGAACATATTAAGAACAATAATTTTACAATCTTCAAAAATATAACAAAAACATCTGCATTTTAAATAATTATAAAAAAAAATAGTAATAATATTATAATATAGGTTATGAATCAATACAAGTTTTATGACAATCATTTAATATTTAATATTTATAATATTTAATATTTATAGAGAACCCAGCCACTGGGGATGCACAAGTCAGTGCATTTCTTTGTGCCTGTCCCAAGCCCGGATAAATGGGGAGGGTTGCATCAGGAAGGGCATCCAGCGTAAAAATTCTGCCACATAACTTATGGTGCAAAAATTTCATATTTCCATACTGGATCGGTCGAGGCCCGGGTTAACAACGACTGCCACCAGTACTGTTAGCCAACAGGGTGCTGGCGGAAATTGGGCTACTGTTGGCTGAAGGAGAAGAGGAGGGCGAAGGCATGCCCGATGGCAGGAAGAGAGGAGGAAGGTTAGGAGTGTAGCAGTGAGAGTAGGAACTTTGAATGTTAGCAGTATGACTGGTATAGGGAGAGAGCTGTCTGATATGATGGAGAGAAGGAAGGTTGATATATTGTGCGTGCAAGAGACCAGATGGAAGGGAAGCAAGGCCAGGTGTTTAGGAAACGGGTTCAAATTGTTCTGTCATGGTGTGGATGGCAGGAGAAATGGGATAGGGGTTATACTAAAGGAACAATATGCCAAGAGTGTTTTAGACGTGAAGAGAGTGTCTGACAGAGTGATGTTTATGAAGCTCGAAATTGATGGTGTAATGATGAATGTTGTTAGTGCATATGCTCCACAAGTTGGGTGTGCGATGGATGAGAAAGAGAAATTTTGGAGTGCGTTGGATGAAGATGTGGTGAGTGTACCCAAGGGTGAGAGACTTGTGATTGGAGCGGACTTTAATGAGCATGTTGGTGAAGTGAACAGAGGGGATGAAGAAGTGATGGGTAGGTATGGTGTTAAGGTGAGGAATGCAGAAGGTCAGATGATTGTGGATTTTGCGATAAGGATGGACATGGCTGTGTTGAATACGTATTTTAAGAAGAGGGAGGAGCATAGGGTGACATACAAGAGTGTAGGAAGATGCACACAGGTGGATTATATCCTATGTAGGAGGGCCAGTCTGAAGGAGATTGTAGACTGTAAAGTGGTGGCAGGGGAAAGTGTAGTTAAGCAGCATAGAATGGTGGTCTGTAGGATGACGTTGGTGATCAAGAAGAGGAGGAGGAGTGTGAAAGCAGTGCTAAGGATTAAATGGTGGAAGTTAAAAAAGGGTGATTGTGAAGTGGAGTTTAGGGAAGAGTTAAGACAGACACTGGGAGGCAGTGGAGAGGTACCGAATAGCTGGGTAACTACAGCAGAACTAGTAAGGGAGACTGCTAGAAAGGTGCTTGGTGTGACATCTGGACAGCGGAAGGAGGACAAAGAGACCTAGTGGTGGAATGAGGAAGTACAGGAGAGTATACAGAGGAAGAGGCTGACGAAGAAGAAGTGGGATTGTCAAAGAGATGAAGAAAGTAGACATGAGTATAAGGAGATGAGGCGCATGGCAAAGAGAGAGGTGGCGAAGGCTAAGGATAAGGCATATAGAGAGTTGTATGAGAGATTGGACACTAAAGAGGGAGAAAAGGACCTGTACTGATCGGCTAGACAGAGGGCCAGAGCTGGGAAAGATGTGCAGCAAGTAAAGGTGATAAAGGATAGTGAGGGTAAGGTACTCACAAGAGAGGAGAGTGTGTTGAGTAGATGGAAAGAGTATTTTGAGAGGCTGATGAATGAAGAGAATGAGAGAGAAAGAAGGTTGGATGATGTGGGGATAGTGAATCAGGAAGTGAAACAGATTATCAAAGAGGAAGTAAGGACAGCTATGAAGAGGATGAAGAATGGAAAAGCTGTTGGCCCAGGTGACATACCAGTGGAAGCATGGAGGTGCTTAGGAGAAATGGCAGTGGAATTTCTAACTAGATTGTTTAATGAAATTTTGGAAAGTCAGAGGATGCCTGAGGAGTAGAGAAAAAGTGTTTTGGTACCTATCTTTAAGAATAAGGGTGAGTTGCAGAGCTGCAGTAACTACAGAGGGATAAAACTGATCAGTCACAGCTTGAAGTTATGGGAGAGAGTAGTAGAAGCTAGGTTAAGAAGGGAGGTGATGATTAGTGATCAGCAGTATGGTTTCATGTCAGGAAAAAGCACTACAGATGCGATGTTTGCTCTGAGAGTGTTATTGGAGAAATACAGAGAAGGTCAGAAGGAGTTGCATTGTGTCTTTGTAGACTTGGAGAAAGCATATGACAGAGTGCCTAGAGAAGAGTTGTGGTATTATATGAGGAAGTTGGGAGTGGCAGAGAAGTATGTAAGAGTGGTACAGGATATGTACGAGGGTAGTGTGACAGTGGTGAGGACTGCAGTGGGAGTGACAGATCAGTTTAAGGTGGAGGTGGGATTACATCAAGGATCAGCTCTGAGCCGTTTCTTATTTGCAATGGTGATGGACAGGTTGAAAGATGAGATCAGACAGGAGGCCCCGTGGACTATGATGTTTGCAGATGACATTGTGATCTGTAGTGAGAGTAGGAATCAGGTTGAGGAGACTCTGGAGAGGTGGAGATATGCTCTACAGAGCAGAGGAATGAAGGTCAGCAGGGCTAAGACAGAATATATGTGTGTAAATGAGAGGGAGGGTAGAGGAATGGTGAGGATGCAGGGAGTAGAGTTGGTAAAGGTGGACGAGTTTAAGTACTTGGGATCAACAGTTCAGAGTAATGGTGAGTGTGGAAGAGAGGTGAAGAAGAGAGTACAGGCAGGGTGGAATGGGTGGAGAAGAGTGTCAGGAGTGATTTGTGACAGACGGGTACCAGTAAGAGTGAAAGGGAAGGTCTACAAGACAGTAGTGAGACCAGCTATGTTATATGGGTTGGAGACAGTGGCACTGACAAAAAGGCAGGAGTCAGAGCTGGATGTGGCAGAGTTAAAGATGTTAAGATTTGCACTCTGTGTGACTATGGATAGGATTAGGAATCAGTATATTAGAGGGTCAGCTCATGTTGGACAGTTTGGAGACAAAGCAAGAGAGACGAGATTGCGTTGGTTTGGACATGTGCTGAGGAGGGATGATGGGTATATTGGGAAAAAGATGCTAAGGATGGAGCTGCCAGGTAAGAGGAAAAGAGGAAGGCCTAAGATAAGGTTTATGGATGTGGTGAGAGAGGACATGCAGGCGGTTGGTGTGACAGAGCAAGATGCAGAGGATAGGAAGAAATGGAAAGAGATGATCCGCTGTGGTGACGCCTAATGGGAAAAGCTGAAAGATGATGATGATTTAATATTTATAGAAAATTAAAGGTAAGTTAGTCTAATATAAAGAGGGATTGCAACATGAAGTGAGAAGAAAACAGGGTTATGATATATTTAGGGAGAAAAAAGAAAACAAATAGGACCAACACAGAGGTAAATCACTGGAAAACATAACAAATCCTAATAACCAACCACAGAATTCCCAACAGTAGACAATTTGAGCCAACAAAACACAGGTTTATTTTATATCCACAGAGCTTTGGGGTGATACACTTCTTCAGCATGTAAAAACATTCTGATAAAACTCAGTGCAATTTATACAAGACACAGCCCGCTCAGAATCAATTACTAATTAAACCATCAATTATAGTTTAAAGTCATAAGTGTAAAACTATGCATATTATTCAAAACATATAAAATAACATGTAGGCAGATATATAGAAAAACTGCATGTAGACAGATATATAAAAAATCTATATAAAAAACATAAAATTATTTCAACATGTGTTGTTTCCATTTAACTACTGGTTTGATACTTACAGCTGTATTCAGGCCAGGTTTCTTATCTGCATCTAGTACTGTTATTCATCTATATTCACATGCATCATGAGCATTGTTTAAATCCCCATCCCTTCTATTCTTAACCACAATATCTATAACCCTAAATAAAAATCTATGCTCCTGTCCTTTCTCTTCTATGTGTTTAGCTAACATTTTGTATTAATTCTTCTTCTAATCTCTGATTTATGTTCAATAATTCTGTCATAAAATTTTCTGTTATATTTACCTACATAATATGCATAGCATGACATGCAATTAGCCAAATAAACAACATTTAAAGTATTACAGGTACCATTTTTTTTTTAAATGAATTCCTTTCCTGTGACAGGGTGTATAAGTGTATTACTTCTATTTATGTCATTGCAGCAAGTACAGTTATGGCAGGGAAAATGCCTGCCCTATTAATTATTTGCTTTACTTTATCATATTTCATATCTTTATAACATAATCATGATTTCAAGGTAGAACAGTTTTTATATGCAAAATATGGTTTATCATCTAGAATCTGTTTGATTTCTGCCATTGTCATAAGGATACCCCAATTTTTCTCAATAATATTCTTTAATCATTGGATTTCCTATTATAGGTTCATAGGTTCATAGGTGTATACTAGGCTAATGGCTCTGGGACCTTTACAAGCCTAGTCCATAGAAGTGCCATGGCATTGTACCGCCTGTTGTTAGTTCCCAGCGCCTCTATCAAGTAGATCCACTAGCGTGATCCCTGGGGTGAACTTTCTATTTCCCATCCACTCATCAAGATTTCTCTTGAAGAGGTCCAGTGAGGTGCACTACTTGACATGTATGGGAAGTTTATTCCAGAGTATGGGCAGTCTCTGGGCGATGAACCTGTCCCTCCAGCATGTTCTATTGATTGTGGGAATGAGGTTGAGGTCTCTGGAGCATGTGGTGCAGAGTGATTGGGATATCTTTAGATGCAGCATTTCTAACAGAGCTGGGTCAAACATGGCTTTGTAAGTCAAACAAAGATCGCCTCTTAGTAGACAATACGAGACAGAGAATAGCTAGAGTTATTTGAGTCTGTCCATGTACAACATGTGTTGGCCTAGGATCTTCTTTGTGAGGTGCTTTTGTGGCCTCTCCAGCTGTTGCAGGTGTCTAGTAAGGTACATGCCAAATGAGGCATTATACTCTATGATTGGTCTAATGTGGGAAGAGCAGAGAGAAATGATGACCTCTTTCTTCCTGGATGCAAAACCCTTGGTAATGAGATGTGCCACACAGAAGGACTTTCTGACCACAGTAGCAATGTGATGGTCGAAGGAAAGGTTGCTGTCAACCTGTGTCCTCTGATCTCTTATAATGTCTTCAGTGTTCAGTGGACTCAAAATGATGTGGTAATTAGTGGGAACTGAGTTTTTCCCACAGGGGATGACAACACATGTTTTGGCATTAACTTTAAGACCATGGTTTGACACCAGTCATTCATCTCAGTGAGGCTTTTCTGTATGATGTCTGCATCACTTGGGGAGTTAATAATAGCTCCCAGCTTGCAGTCATCTGCAAATATGGTCACCCAGAGTCCCTCCATGAAGGCCTGGACTTCTGAGAAGTAGATGCCAAACAGGAGAGGACCCAGGACCAATCCCTGTGGACTCCACTCATGACTGGTTGGCATTCTGACTTGGAGTCCGCTACTTTCACATTGTGGGTTCTATCTGTGAGCCAATTTTCAACCCACCTAATAATATATGAGTTGATGCCTAGTTTGCTGAGTTTATCAATACTCCCTAAATGAGGAATGGCATCAGATTGAGGTAGGCTGTATGAACTCTGTATGCTCTGGTGACTGACTCAAATAACTCAATCAGGTTGAGCAGGCATGATCTACCTTTCACAAAACCAAATTGCGTGGGAACTAGAGTTTGGAGATTCCCTATATCCTTGTTAATTAGGTCCATGATGATGCACTCCATAGCCTTACATATCAGACTCATCAGTCTAATGGGACGATAATTTCTAGGGTCTGTAGTTGCTCCACCTTTATGGAGAGGGATGACTGTAGCAGTGTGCCATTCATTAGGGACAAAACCTGAGGTGAAGGTGTGAGTTAACAGAGCACACAGATGTGGTGCCAGTTCACTTTGTAATTCATGTAGAACACAGCCAGGGATATTGTTGGGTCCCTTGTAAGCTGTATTCTTGGCCTTGGACAATGCACCTTTAACCTGTGCTGCAGTAATGCTGGGTGTCTGGCATTCTTCCAGCATTGAGATTGGTCTTTTGGGGGGGGAGAGTGATAAAGTTGAGACTGAATCTGTTGGACACTATGTTGGCTATATCTGTTGGCTCAGTATAGGAGGTACCATTGTGCCATAACTCAGAGCATATCTGGGTATTACCATGGAAATTCTTGATATAACTATAGAAGGCTATGTGGTTGTTTTTAGTGTCTGCCTCAATTCTGCCTTCATAGCTGGCTTTGGAGGTTTTTATGAGGGATCTCAATTTTTTGTTGAGGCTAATAAGGGACATTTTCCAGTCTTGGGACTTCACCTTTTTCTGCAACAGTTTCTTCCTTCTGTTGTAGTGTTTATTGATGGCAGGGGACCACCAGGCTGGCTTCCTTTATTTGGAGGAGAGCATCTTGGTTCTGTTGGGTATGGCTAGTTCCATGCATTTATGTACGTGTCCGTACAGTGCATTGGTGTATGATTTGGCAGTCATGCATTTATTTTTTATTGGCATCGGTGCTGTGAAGTTAACCACCTCTGTTTTTAGGAGTCCAAAGTCAGCTTTGGAGAAGTTTTTCATGTTGGATACCTTTGGGGAGGGTGTGGGTGAGATGTGGATTTCCATGGTGATTAGTTTGTGGTTGGATCTAACCAGGGAAGAATTGACTATTGGTGTAGAGAAATGGTCGCCCATGTTAGTAATAACCAGGTCAAGGATGTTGCTTCCTCTAGTGGGGGTAAGAATGAGCTTTTACAGGGCACTGGAATTGATGAATTCCAGCAAGCGTTGGCCCAGTGCATTGGTGCATGAGTAGTTTTCCCAGTTGATGGAGGGGTAGCTGAAGTCACCTAGTATGATAGTGTTGGGTTGGATCCTAATAGTTTCCAGGGTGCTTAGGAATGTGGAGTGAGAGTCTTGGGACATGGTTGGGGACCTATAGCATGATACAACCTGAATTGCTGTCTTACCCAATGTTAGTGGTACCTGGAGTATCGCAGATACATTATGCTGGGCAACTAGTCTGGAGGTGTGCATATCCTTTATGAATATGGAGATACCACCACCTTTGGAGCTTCAGTCCATGTTCTGATGTCAAAAGGTGTGGAATGAGTTATAGCCTGGTAGCATAAGGGTACTTTCTGCTGCTTTAAACCAGGTCTCCGTTGCAGTACACATGTCATTGTTCTATATTTTGAGGAGTGCTTCGAATGAGTGCATCTTGAGATTTAGACTTCTAGTGTTGACCACCATGACCTTCAGATTGCATTTATTTATAGCTGTTATGGTGGTAATTTGATCATTGGGACACCACCTAAAAAAGGCACTACAGGGGTGGCAAGAGCCTTAGCAAGTACCCGGATACTCAGGGGTGACAGATGCAGGCCATCTCTGGCAAAGCATCGAGGTCTGTTAATCATGTCATTCTAATCAGACAGATACTGGATCCCCTTAGAATGACACCAGAAACTTAGCCAATTGTTGAAGTCAATCATTTTCTGTTTGTACTGTGGTATCATTCTGGGCGATGGTAGAATGCTGCTCAGGGCTAAGGTCATACCTGCCTGGGCCACATAATCTGAGAGCTACACCATGTCTCTTTTCATGTAGTCCAGGGAGGTGCATCTCAGGTCATTCACACCCACATGGACAATGACAGAGTCATACTTGTACTTGTTGTGGAGTGACCTGAGTGCGTTTGTTATGTGTCGGATTCTGGCACCTGACAGACAACTGATTGTTACCTTCTCCTTATTCAACCCAGTGAATGGGAGATCTGTGTGCCTCAGTATTGAGTCACCTATGATTATTGTATTGGGCAAGCTGTTTTGCATTAGGGGCTTAGGGGCACACTGTGTAGGTGAGCTATGTGTCTTGTGATTTTTGCTGTGTTTTGGTGGTGGAATGCGTTTCTGCCTTGGAGGTCTCTGCTATTTGAGTAGATTTCTATTGAGAGCATCCACAAAGGTGGATGTGTGGTTTGTGTTTTATGTGAGGGCTGTGATGGTGGGTGTTCTGGAGGGCTATGTGTTCCATGTGGTGTGGTGCAGGTATTGACCTTCTCCTCTTGATCTGCTATTCTGGTCTTTGTTAGAGAGTGCATGGCTTCGAATTTGGAGATAAAAGCTCATCTCTCACAAGACTGAGTGTTGGGCGGTAAGAGGAGAGGGTTGTCTGTGTACATGAGACAGTTGCTACACTGCCTCAGAATGCCCAAGTTCACCAGGTTAATAGGAAAAAGCACAGTAAACTGACCTTTAGACATGCCAAGCAGGATGGTCATCATTACTAAGTACTGGAACTGTTTCCTTATAGGACGTCTAGTGCTTATAGCACTTTTGTGTGCTACAATAATTGCTACAAAAAGCCTGATGAAGTGCTAGGCAAGTAAGCTAATTAAAGCACAAGAGAGAAGAGAAAGTTGAAAGGGACAGAAAAAACTGCCTAAACGGCCAATAAACTACAATTTCAGAGCCAAAAGCCACTCCACTTGTGGTAGATAGGCTACCTAGTACTTACCATTCCCACTAATAAACTGGAAGGCTTCCCTCTAACACAGAAAAGTCTGGCGAACTCAGAAACTTACAAAACAGTCCTGGATATGCAAATCTGTATCTAGACTACTCTATAAACAGGAAATGCATAAAACAAGCTTATTACTTTTCTTTTCAGAAAACAAACAGTTAACTTATAGCTGGAATACCTCAAAAAGGGTTTAAAACTGTGCAGCTGAAGCTCTGGATGATGCAGACCTGTATTTAGACTATTCTCCTCAGTTTGAAGGTTAGGAACTCTTTAAGAAAAAACTTACAGTGAAGCAGATTAATCACTTACAGTCCAAAGAATAGCACTTGAAGTATGAAAAATACAGTTAAACAGCAACGAAATGCAGTAAAATGCAGTTAAACAGTAATGAATTGCAGTAGATAACAATGAAATATAGTTAATCAGTAGATTGCTTTGAAACAATACCTCACAAATCACAGCAGTAACAGGCAGCACTAATAAAGCAACAATTCAGTAGAACACTGTCATCAATTTATTGCGGCTACCAACAAGCAGTGATAAATATGGCAAACAGCGAAATGAAGTAGAAAGAGGTACTTTTTTTTTTTTTTTTTTAGTAGAAAGTGAAGAGACAGAAGATAATGAGATAATTCAAGGTTCAGAAGCTAAAGGGTTGGACCTTTGCTAAGTTCTCACTATAAACAGTAAAATGAGCTGATGTAATGTGACTGGGGGGAGTGTCCAGTAGCAACTTTATACCAGAGGCAGGCAACTCAAAGGCACCAAGACTTAATACCCCCACAAGAACTTGGTGGGTGGGTGGAAAAAAAAAACAGGTGTACAGACTACAGAGATATGTATTAAATGAGAAGTGCAGAATTCAAGTAGAAAATAAACGCTTATCTTTTTCCAATATCACAGCAGGCAGTAGGCCAGTCTATCTGCAGCTTAGAACAGCTTGAGCAAACAGCTTTATCTTATTTAAAACACTGGCTATTGAAGGCAGAGAAACATAAACCAGCCAAATTATCCAATCAAAAATAACAGTTTTGCAGGAATACCCCTAGCTAGATTAAACCAGTCTGATTTACTTTCTGCCACAAATAAAACAGCTAGGCCTCTAGACAAAATATTTCACTGGAAATTGAGGGTCACAACAGTAGCAGATATTCAGCTCTATCACACAACAAAGAGGAGACTAAAAAATATCTACCATCACAATCAGCCCTTCAGTAAGCCACGGTATTATTCTTATTAGCATTCCTGAAGTAAGGTTTAGCTTTATTCTGTCGCATACCTAAGAACTTGGTTTGTGTCTGTTGCAACATTTCCTCACTATAACTCTGTCTATTAAATTCTTGTAACATTTCCTGCATTTGGTTCATGCACTGTACATCATTTGTGTTAAGACGGCTTGTTCTAATCAATTGACTTTTTACTATACTCTTAAACACTAGCATGTGAGGCACATGCATGCTATTCTTATGCACTTACCTATTGGCCTGTACTTCTTTTTTATATACTATTGTGTGAATAATACTACCTCTCTTTTTTAATTTGATATCTAGATATGTGATATCTTCATTAGAATATTCAGCACTGCAATTCAATGGTAGTTCTATCCCATATTAAAAAGACATCATCAACAAAATATTTCATAAATAGTATTTTGCCCTTACAGGTCTCAGGACAATTACATACATACATATTCTCCCATTCTGCTACTACGATGTTAGCATAGATGTTTGCAACGGATGTCCCCATCGCAACATCCATTTTCTGATGGTATATTTGTTCATAGAAGATAAAAACTTTGTTCTTTAATACTAACACAAGTAATCTACAGAGGGTTGCTACCTCTCTTCCACATATGTTTACTTCTCTACAAAGAAAAATAAGCAAGGGCTCTACACCTATATTAACAGGAATCACTGTAAAATGTGATTTTATATCCATGGTCATGAACAAATAGTCATTTTTATTACAACTATTATGCCAGCTAGCCAGACAATTCAAAAAATCTTCTGTATCTTTTATGTAGCTCCTTATCAGATAGAGATATTTACTAAAGATGGATTGTAAATAAAATGAGATTGGTTCAGTTATTAACCCTCTCCCTGATAGAATTGGTCTCATAGGGGGTGGCATGGATCTTTATGTACCTTTGGGAGCTCATATATTGCAGGTAATTTTGGACAGGGGACAGTAAAATAGTTCATAGGTTCATAGGGTGGTACTAAGCTATCTGCCCTAGGGCATATACAAGCCTAGCCATAACAATTCCCTGGCTATTAATTCCCACACTATTTACTTCCCTGGCCCCCTCTCTAACTGACATGATCCCCAGGGTGAATTTCCTTTCTCCCATCCAATCATCCAGGTTCCTTTTAAAGAGGGCCAAAGAGGTGCTCTGCTTGACATGTACGGGCAGTCTGTTCCAGAGTCTGGGGAGTCTCTGGGTCGGAACCTATCCCTCCAGCATGTTTTGTTTATTGTGATGACAAGGTTTAGATCCCTGGAGCATGTGGCTCTGAGGGATTGGGATTTCTTTAAGTGTAGCATGTCCAACAGCTATGGGTTTGACATGGCCTTGTATGTTAAGCACAGATCGCCTCTGAGTAGACGATATGCGACAGAGTATAGGTTGAGATTTTTAAGGTGGTTAGCGTAGGGCATCTGCTTTAGGCCTGTGATTCTTTTAGTGAGGTATTTCTGCGGCCTTTCCAGTTGTTGCAGATGTCTTGAGAGGTACATACCAAATGGGGTGTTGTATTCTATAATGGGTCTAATGAGGGATGAGTGCAGTTGGACAATGACCTCCTTTTTTCTGGATGAAAAGCCCTTAGTGATGAAGTGTGCCACATAGAAGGATCTCCTGACTGTTGTGGCAATGAGGTTATCGAAGGTGAGACCACTGTTCACCTGTGTCCCTAAGTCTCTTATCACACTTTCAGTGTTTAGTGTACTGCCACCTATGTGGCAATTCACGGGTACATGTTTTCTCCCAAAGGGGATAACTATACATTTTGTGGCATTGAGCTTGAGCCCATAGCTCTGGCACCAAGCATCTGTTTCTGTAAGGCCCTTTTGTAGAGTATTCACATCATTTGGGGATTCAGTAACGGCTCCCAGTTTGCAGTCATCTGTGAACTTTGTTAGCCAGAGTCCCTTAGTGTTGGCTTGTACTTCAGAGAAGTAGATGCCAAACAAGAGCGGTCCCAGGACTGAACCCTGAGGTACTCCACTTGTCACTTGTCTGGAGCTGGATTTGGAGTAGGCTACTTTTACAGTGTTCTGTCAGTAAGCCAGTTGGCAACCCATTCAGTTATGTAGGGATTAATGCCCAGCTTAGTAAGTCTATCTATGATTCCAGAGTGAGGGATGGTGACAAAGGCCTTTGCGAGGTCCAGATAGGCTGTGTGGACTGCCTTAGTCTTTTCCACGGCTCTGTTGACTGATTCAAAGAAGTCAATCAGGTTCAGGAGACAAGATCGGCCCTTCACAAACCCAAACTCAATGGGGTTCAGTGTTTGAAGGTTGCCAATGTCTTTGTTTATAAGTTCCATGATAATACGTTCCATGGCCATGCAGATCAGGCTCATTAGACTGATGGGGCGGTAGTTCCGAGGATCCAAGGTGGATCCCTCCTTGTGGAGTGGGATAACTGTAGCTATGCACCACTCAGTGGGCACGAAGCCTGAGGTGAGGCTATGATTAAACATGACACTTAGGTGAGGTGCCAGTTAATTTTCTAGTTCATGTAGTACACAGCTTGGGATGTCATCTGGTCCCATGGATGCTGCATTCTTAGCTTTGGAGAGTGCATTTTTTACCTGTGTGGCCATTATTACTGGAATTTGGCAATCTTCCAGTATTGAGATTGGCTATTTAGGGGGTGAGTGGTGGGTGAAGTTGGCACTGAATTGAATTGCCAGAATATTGGCAATATCCTTGGAATCAGTATATTTAATGCCATTCTGTTGTAGCTCAGAGCAGATCTGAGTATTGCCATTTAGATTCTTGACATAGTTATAGAATGCCTTGTGGTTGTTTTTGGAATCCTTGGGAATTTTATTTTTGTGACTAGCTTTGGAGGATTTTATGAGGGATCTCAGCTTCTTACTGAGGTTGGTAAGGGAGTTTTTTGCATCCTGGGATTTTCCTTTTTTCTGCAACAGTTTCTTCCTTTTGTTGTAAAGTTTGTTTATGGCATGGGACCACCAGATTGGCTTCCTTTTTTTGAATAAATCAATATCAAAATCCTTTCTTAATTGCGTTTCATATATTTCTAAATTAATGGCACTTACAAGTTGTGAAACATCTACAGTATTTATCAAAGAAAAAGTGTTACCATCATTAAGGAAATGAAACATACTTGTATCATAAGTTTCCTTGTCCAAGATTACTACAGCCCCACCCTTATCCGCTTGTTTAATAACAATGTCTACATTACTCTCAAGTTTAACAAGGGCATCTTCCTCTGGCTTAGATAAATTATAATATTTCTTTTTGTTAATAACAGCATAATACTGTCTGATTTCACATTCACAAATTTCCAAGAAAGCATTTACTATTGGGCAATTAGCTGGAGAAAACAAACTTAATTTTATAGATACCTGTGTGTTAATTGGTAAAGGGTCCTTAAAAATTAATCTTAAACTGACATTCGTAATAAAAATCTTCAAACTTGTTAAAGCTTTTGTAACTGTGTCAATATTAGTTGTAACTGTGTTAATATTATTTGTTCATGACCATGGATATAAAATAATTTTTTTACAGTGGTTCCTGTTAATATAGGTGTAAAGTCCTTGTGTAGTTTTCTTTGTAGAGAACTAAAAATGGGTGGAAGAGAGATAGCAACCCTCTGTGGATTACTTGAGTTTGTATTAAAGAACAATGTTTTTATGTTCTATGAATAAATATACATTCAGTAAATGGATGTCATGAGGGACGGAGCCTAGATGGCCGACTGAGAGCAGTGAATTTTGAGAGCTCCATAAAATAGTATAATAAAATAGGAAAAGTTTATTATTTTCAAGTTTAAAATGTCTGAAATCTTTAGATAAACTACTAAACTACATAAATATCAATTTTGGTGAAGATATACAACATTTTTCCTGTCAAGTAACTTGAAGATATATTGAGTTACTGAATATGAACAACTCAAGGAACTCTCATCCAGATGCCGCTTTGAGAAAAGAATGCAATTGATGACATCCACCTTACAGGAACTATCTTTGATGATGGATGGCTTTAAAAATGACTTAGAAAACCTCAGATTAAATTCTCAAAAACGGGCTGATACTCTTAAGGAACTTATAGCAACACCATACAAAAATAACAAATATAGAGACTTCTCTAAATGACATTGAAGGGAGACTCAAAGAAGAATTCCCAAAAGAATTTCTGCTTAAACAGAAATACATGGCTGCTTAACAAAATAGATGACTTAGAAAACAGGGAAAGGAGAAACAACATAAGTATCTTTGGCCTACCTGAAAACACTGAAGGAGAAGTCATTATTTCATTCTTAACAAACTGGATTCCTGAATTTTTAGACTTGAAAAAGGGACTTTCATTTGGAATTGAAAGGGCGCATAGAGCACTGTGGAAACCTGCTTCTAACTCAACAAATACTCCACCTAGAGACATAGTTATAACATTTCTTTCATTTCTAGACAAGTAACTAATATTAAAATCTGCTTGGAGAAAATCACCTTTAAAATACAATCAAAGCCTGATAAGGTTTGACAATGATTATTCTTCCAGAATACTAGAACAAAGGAAAAAAGTCTGGCAAATAATAAAACTGTTGAAACAAAACAATATTAAAACACAGCTGGCCTTTCCAGCCAAGATAAAAATACTTTTTGCCAATAAGATGAGAACCAATAATGACATAGAATAAGCTGTTATATTCATCAAAACAAGATAGTGTCTATCCCAGAAGAAATGGAGTGAATGCCACCTACTCTTAAAAGAATAAAAGAAACAAATCCTTGGACTGATGCTAGAAAAAAGAAACAAAAAACTGATTCCAAGATAGCTGTCCCAAAAAAAATAACTCTTACAACTATATCTCTCAAAGTATCGACTGATATGTTACATCACTTGTCATCTGTTTTTATTTTTTAAAAAAAGAGGGCTTCCTTAGAAACAGTAAGGATTTATTCAGAATGTTCAAAGAGTCCAAATAATTCTTCATAAACAAAGGTAGGGCAAGATGGGTCACTATTTACATTATATATAAGCCAAGCAAAGCAACATATAATACAAACATAGAAGTTTCCATTCCCCTACTTCAACTAATTGAATACTTATCTTGTTAATTTTTTATTAATTTTACTTACAATAATTTAAGTAATTAACTAATTCAACAAGGTACCATTCATCCGAGTTCAGACTCAAATGTAACAAATTAACATCATATATAATAGCAGTAATAGTAGAGTGTTTTGAAAAAAAAGGCTGTCATAGAGACTAATGCCTTCTTCAGTTAAAGTATGATTTAGAAATGTAATGTATATCCCGTTAAATAACAGTAGCAAGCTCTAAGTACAAATGTCATCATTATTCTGTCTAAATATAGTTAATATAAATTATGACAGGTATCACAGCTACGAGTGATGTTTGATCAATCCTGATATGGTGTGCTTGGATGCAGCTGTGTCTGGCAGCTAGTGCAAATGTCATTGTTATTCAGTCTAAACATAGTCAATATCAGTTATGGCTGGTATCATAGCTTTAAGTGCTGTTTCATCAATCCTGATATGGTGTGCGTGGATGCAGCTGTGTCTGGCAGCTAGTACAAATGTCATTATTATTCTGTCTATACAGAAGTAATATCAATTGTGGCAGGTATCATAGCCTTGAGTGCTGTTTGATTAAGTCTGACATGGTGTATGTGGATGCAGCTGTTGTATGTTGCTGTTTTAGTCTCTGGGAAGTTGTGGGTTGCGTTTTGTGATTGAGGTATACTGATGCTTGTGTATTAGGAAGATACATTTGGTGTTTTAGCCTGGATCCAGGTGAAGGGGTGGATAAAACTGTGATTTGGGATATTTTGGCAGAGAATAGTTTGTTTATACATCTGCTTAATGAGAGGTGGGAAGGCTGAAATAATGTGTTATCTCTTGTTGTGGCAGCTTGTTGGGAGGTTTTATTTATTTATTTTTTATCTGTTTGCTCTCCGTTCTTTTCCAGGCTGCTGCCTTGCTGAAAGGGAGGGAATTTAGGCTTGAAGTTGCAGTGAAGTGAAGCTTTGCTTCAGGTGCATTGCGAGCCTCTGGTATGCAGTACACAGACACACTAACAGAAACAGATGTTCCCGGGTTGCTATGGTAATGGAGGCAGAGTGACGATAATGCTTAACAGCTCTGAGGAGCTTTTGAGATTATTCTCGGCAATGAAGTCTTTGGTGTTAAAAAAATGTGTATATATAATAAAAGGGCTGTTTTAAACCACATGTATACATATAGATGGTCTCCCAACACTATGTTTAGCTCATTAAACGGATTCTTGATTAAAAAAAAAAATAAGTGGAATTTTATATTTAAAATGCATTTTGGGAGGTGGGCTTGCTCAGACATGTTGGGCATAAGGCGATAGTTGATTCTAGGGGTGTTTGGGGTTGCGGGGAAGTGCTAGAGAGTCATCATATTTCCTTTGTGGAAATATCTGTGGCAATGGAAGGTGTGTTGCGTGGTTCACTGGCAGAGTGGCCACTGCATGGAACATGCTGGTAAAATGGAACAGGGCAAACATTGGCTTGGATATTTTAAGAACAGCCGGTAAACACACCACATGAACTAGTCATTGGTATTCTGGCAAAACTGGATAGGCATTGTTGCCCATGCTTGAAGTTCTGATGTGTGTATGTAAGGATGGAAATATACTTATAACAAATATGAAACTAGAAGGGTCTCATAATTTAAAGTCTATGGACTGTAAAAACATGCTTGGAAGAAGTCAGTAATAAGAATAAACATTACAGCTTGTGGTCTCTCAAATAACTAAGTAATAGCAAAAAAAAAAAAAAAAAAACACAAACACAATAGTTATGTAATGTATGAATATATAATTGTCATATAAGATGAAGCAGTCTGATGACTTTAGATATTAAAGACAGGATTTAATAACATGGGCTTGTGTATAATAACACTACTGTCTTAACTTGTCATAAATGACATACACGGCATTGAACATCAAGGGGAAGCATGAAGATTTTCTCATATAAGTAAATGTGGATAACTAGTCATATAATTGCTTTAACTTGAATTGTGGTTTTTTAACCCATCTTGACCATACATAATACTTAAGCTGTTACCAAGGTAACTTATGTTTTATACATGACATCAAATTGTCAAAGATGTTCAAGGGAAAAAATAGAAGCCTAAACTAGGAATGTCACAGAATGTAACAATCATATTCTGAACACATAATATTAAATTGACAATAATCACTCAGTTTAACCTTAGCTGATTACACAAGATAGTATGTTGCCATTTAAATCTAAAAACTTTCAGCATATACCATAAAATGGCAATTTATGAATATGGAAAGGGAACTTGTAATCATTAATCAGAATAAGTGAATTTGTTGCTTTTAACCTATAATTTCACTCATTTTGTAATAAGAAATGACAGATATGAAAATCCTTATGTGTAGGAAATGGGGGGAAGAGGGATGCACTGATAACTAAAATGCACTGACTTTCATCAATGTTCACATAAAACAAACTTGATGCTTTAAGTAAGTTAGCAACAAACAAAGTGATTACTTAAATGCTGACAAACAATGAAATATTACTTCTGGTATATCCAGTAAATTACATTGTATTATAAACATTAGGTATAAATATTATTCCCATCTATTTATATTAAGTAGTACATTTTGAAAGACTTCATCAATATGGGTGAATATGTCAAATAAATGTGTGCTATAATCCTTTACTGAGGTTTTATATATGATACATCCTACTTTACTATGATTGAAACGCTTGTCATTTATCTTTCATGTAAATATTTGCTTATACAACAAGTAGACATTTATATTGTATTAGAATTCTGTCTAATCTACAATAGTTCTACATCTGTTCAAAATAACATAAATATTGCTTATTCTTGTTATAAATATTATCCATATGATAATTCAATTTATGGAGTTCAGATGTTCTGGATTTTCAAGGTATGAGTGATAATCTGATGGATTTAGGTTTATCCATCAGATTAGGAATGCTTTTCATTCCATGGCAAGTACGGATCTTAGTTTTGTTAACATTTATTTATTTAAATTTGTTATTTTACAGAAACATTTTTAGTATGCCTGACCAAAACATGACTTTACTGGTAAATACTCAAAGTATAAAACTGATAATTTCCTTTAAAAGATCAAACATATACTTTATAGTTATCAGAGGAAAATGTTTAATAGTCACAATAAAATAAAAAATACACAGTCTAAATAACCTAAGATGGATTTAACTTTATTAATTTTAAATACCAATGGCTTAAACAATCCTAGCAAGAGATCAAATCTCCTGAAATATTTAAAACTGAACAAAGCACAGATTGTCTTCCTTCAAGAAGCTCATTTCAAAACAAATGATAATTATAAATGGAATCCTAGGGAATATATGATATTGGCGCAATCCACTTATAAGACAAAGACAAACGGGATACCAGTTTTATGGAAAACAAATGTGATTAACCCAGAAATCATTTATAAGTATGAAGATGAAGAAGGCCTTATGGCATTAGTAATAGTTAAATGTAATAACAGAATATGGACCCTAGCCAATCTATACTAGTTCCCAGGTATTGGAACAGGAACTGTTGAAAACACGTGGATTTCATTTCCAATAATTATAAAGGCAACTTAATATTAGGAGGAGATTTTAACTGTATATTCGATATTTATGAAACTACAAATAAAAGACTGCTGCATACATCTGCTGCATCAAAAGCTATAAACAAGTGGGTATAATAATTTCCTCTTGTAGATACTTTCAAATTTAAATAAGATAAATCTTTGTTGTTTTGCCATCAAGATCACATATTTGGTACACAAACTAGAAAAGATAAAATATTTGCTGCCCGTGACTTACACTCTAAAATCATTAATTTCTCAATAACTCCCTGCCCCTTTTCAGACCACAATTCATTTTTACTAATACTTCAAAATGGGTACAAACCATTAATCTTTAACTCCAGAATTCCAGCATATATAACTAAAATTAAAGAGTTCAAACCCTGGTCATTATCTGAATTACAGTTCTTCTTAGATATTAATTACACCACAGAGATAAATAAAATAATGATATGGGACTCATTAAAAGCTTACATATATGGTAAAACCCTAACTTGGTATACAAAAATCAGAGAATGGGATTCTGAATTATTAGATCTACAATCCAAACTTTTGTCAGTAAAAGCTGAAAAAAATCAAAATCATTTGGAGATGAAAAAGAAAGTAGAAGTAATAAACAATAAATGCAATGAAATTCTAACACATAAAGCTAGTTTAGCTTTAGAAAAACTAAAAATTAATACCTTGGCCACTTCTCCCAAGTATCTACATAATTTATCCACAAGAATCAAATACAGTCAAAAGCTAATAACATTAAAAGTATATAATCCACAGATCCAGAAGGAATAACACAGCGGAAGCAATAATACGTCCTTTTAATAAAACCACAGCTCGCAAACAATTGAAAATAATGTAGCATACAAAATTCGCTAAAACCTTATAAATTTGATTAAGCGCTTTCATCCACCGGCATGTGGACTTCTTCAGAATCTGGATCTGTGGATTATTTTGTTGCTATCGTTGTTAGCTTTGAACATTAAAAGTATCTTACATGAAAAGAAAGGGAAAAATGTGTCGGATATAGGTGACATTCTTGATGCCTATAGAAATCACTACATGGAACATTTCCTAAAAGAAAATAAACATATTGATCAATTAAATCTAGATGAAAAATTTTCTAATATAAAAAAGTACCAGAAAAATTAAAACTAGATCTGCAAACACCCATATCCTATAAAGGAGTTTCAGATACAATAAAAGAGGGTAAAAATAATAAAGCTCCAGGTATAGATGGTATAATTATGGAAATAAATAAACTTTTTCCTTTAAAGATACTATCCCTCTTCCATAAAACTCTATTAGAAATTCAGTCACAAGCTTTAATACCACCATTTTGGTGATATTCCTTAATCACATCAATCCTAAATGAAAACAAATCCCCAAACCTCTGTACCTCATATATACCTATATCATTATTAAATAATGACTATAAGATATTTATGACAATATTGACAGAATGAAAATACCACTATCCAAAACAATAAATAATGATCAAAATGGATTTATATATCATAGACACACACATGACAATATTAAAGGATGGGTCTACTTTATTTACGCGAAAGCTTAAAATAGCGAATGCTTATGCATCGAACAATATACATCGAACTGAGAAGTCACCGAAACATGATAAAAACGGAACTACACAACAAACATGACATGTAACAGCTATAGGCAGGGGACAAGCCCCCCTGCACCCCTCACACCCTCACTACTTAAATATACCAACTCCGAGATCACACTACATTGAAGTAAATGGAAATCTACACCTACAAAGATTTCCATTTACAGTTTTTGACGGTTCACACTTTCGATGCATATGGTTCGATGCATATGCATTCGCTGTTTTAAGCTTTCATATAAATAAAGTAGAACGTTAAAGGATAATTTCTCTTATAGATTATGTTAATAAAGAAAATAAAGAAACACGTATAATTGGCTTAGATATAGAGAAAGCCTTTGATTCCCTAAATTGGGACTATTTATTCAAAATCCAAATGCTGTTTGAATTTCCTGCATCCTTTGTTCATCTCCTAAAGAATATATATATATATATATATATATACAAATAATTTAACGTATGTCAGGTTAGGTCATTTTACCTCTGAATCTATATATATATATAACACAAGGCACTAAACAAGGATGTCCCATGTCACCAATTCTATTTGCTCTGGCTATTGAAATATTGGCAGATTCAATTCATAACAATATACAAATCAAAGGAATATGTGTTTATGAACAATAGACTTCTAAATTAATGGTATTTGCTGATGGCATATTACTAACATTATCTAATACAAGAGATATTAGAGAAATTATATGTATTGATTGACAAATTTCACATGAATTTAGGACAAAATTTCAATAAATCAAAATCACATTTTTTATTTTTAAATAAAAAAAAGAACTGCAGACTATGGTGGATCACATCACTGGGAAACAAGAATCTACCTTAAAATATCTAGGAATTGAGTTATGAAAGGATAATAATGAATTAGTCTCAAAAAACTACAGTAATATCATCAATACAATTAAAATTGCTGTGAAAAAATGGAACAAAATAATATTGATGTTGAAGATAGACTACAGTTAATAAAAATGGTTTCACTGCCCAAGATCCTGTATATAGCCTTGGCAATACAACTTTTACCAGAAAGGAATATACTTAAAGAAATAAATTCATGCCTAATAAAATTGTTATGGTTTCCCAAAAAAAACAGAATAGCTTTAATACATCATATCAGACTATGGAAACAGGGAGGATTAAACTTTCCTGATATATAAACATATATAAAAGCATTAATATCTAAAACAATCTCAGATTGGATAAGTCCAAATTATTCTGTAAATTGGAAAGAATTACTAACTGTAATATCAATAAATGAATTTGATTTACAAAAAAAAAAAAAAAATCAAGTCACAGATAAAAACAATTTGCCATGGCACATATTATGTGTTAGTATGCAGTATAAACTAAACCCACTAAAACTTGTATTGTTAATTATTACATTGACTCATTTAGGAAATGTTCCACATAAAATATATATAGAAATTATTAATTCCTGGGAACAGAAAGGATTTGTTTGCTGCCTCCAATGTATCAAAGAACTAACAGTTTTAGATATCCAAGTAATAAAAACAATATACAAAATTCCACAACAGGACTGGCCAACTTTATAGAGTATTATGTCATATTCACAAGATTTAAGTAGAATAATTAACAATTCTTCATTTAAAGAAATACCTAAATTTACAAAATATATATATGAAATCATATATAATGACTTTGACATGGGAAACAGTATTTCAAACTTTTACAAAATATTGCTAAACTATAAAACAACACCCAAAACCTCATATTGGAAATATATAACAAAAGGACACTCAATACAGTTAACTGAAGACATTAAAACAAATATCTTATTTTTGATAAAATATACATCCTTTACACAATACTGGAAAGTTTTTAATTGGAAATGCTTGCACAGTTTCTATGATTATGTTAAAATTAAGCCATTTTGGAATGGTATTAATAACGTTATATAAGCATTATTTAATAATTATTTTATTTAACTAAAGCTCTTGTATTCTTAAGTGTGAACGAAGGTCCTAATTTGAATAGGTCAAACATGTATCTAGTATGGACTATACTTGCAATTTCAAGGAAGTGTATAACAAGGTAATGGAATGCAAACATAATACCAACTTTGGAATACTTCTACAGCCTACTGAAGACCACAGCATTACTGGAAATTAAAATTAAAGAACTAAGACTTTATCCAAAGCCATTTATCAACAACCCTTGTGGAAAAGTCTTATTGTTGATTGACACTATACAATAATTGATCAGACACTCTGATAATTAATTTGACTTACTTATAAAGTAACTATATACATTAAGATCTGTTATAGTGTCAGGCTAATGTAAATACTGTACATAGTTATTTAAGATGTTATGTATAAATACTATGGAATTCATTCAAATGTAGTTGAAAAATAAAAATAAATTTCTGAAAAAAAAAAAAAAAGGAAATGGGTGTCACAATGGGTACACCCACTGCAAACACCTATGCTAACATCGTAGTAGCAGAATGGAATAATATGTATGTATATAACTGTCCTGAGACCTATAAGGACAAAATAATATTTATGAAACTTTTTGTTGATGATGTATTTCTCATATGGGATGGAACTAGCACTGAATTGCAGGCATTTATAGACTATTTGAATTCAACAATTGATTATCTGAGGTTTAGTGCTGAATATTCTAATGAAGATATCACATATCTAGATATCAAATTAAAAAAGAGAGGTGGTATGATTGACACAGTACTATATAAAGAAGAAGTACAGGCCAATAGGTATGTGCATAAGAATAGCATGCATGTGCCTCACGTGCACATGTTTAAGAGTATAGTAAAAAGTCAATTGATTAGAACTAGCCGTCAACACAAATGATGTACAATGCATGAACCAAATGCAAGAAATGCTACAGGAATTTAATAGGCAGGGTTATAGTGAGGAAATGTTGCTACAGATACAAACCAAGGTTTTAGGTATGCAACAGAATAAAGCTAAACCTTACTTCAATAATGGTAATAGAAATAACACCTCAACTTATAGAAGGGCTGATTCTGGTATTAGATATATTACCACCTATAAAAGGAAATCCAATGATTAAAGAATATCATTGAGAAAAAAAATAGGGTATCCTTATGACAATGCCAGAAATCAAACAAAATCTAGGTGATAAACCACATTTTGCATATAGAAAGTGTTCTAGCCTGAAATCATGATTATGTTATAAAAATATGAAATATGACTGTAGAGCAAATAAGTGATAGGGTAGGCACTTTTCCTTGCCACAACTGTACTTGCTGCAATGACATAAATTGAAGTAATACATTTATACACCCTGTCATAGGAAAGGAATTGATTTTTTTTTTTAATTTCAACATGTAATACTTTAAATGTTGTTTATTTGGCTAACTAAATGTCATGCTCTGCATATTATACAGGTAAATGTAACAGAAAATTCAAATACAGAATTATGTAACATAAATCAGAGATTAGAAGAAGAATTAGCACAAATGCATTAACTAAACATATAGAAGAGAAAGGACAGAAGCATAAGTTTTTATTTAGGGTTATAGATATTGTGGTTAAGAGTAGAAGGGGTGATGATTTAAACAACACTCTTGATACATGTGAATATAGATGGATATCAGTACTAGTTGCAGATAAGAAACCTGGCCTGAATACAGCCATAAGTATCAAACCAGTAGCAAAATAGAAACAACAGATGTTGAAATAATTTTATATTTTTTATACATTTTTTATATATATCTGTCTATATAGAACCCCCTATATTAAACCCACTAGTTCAAAAATGAGTTCTTATTTAAAATACTCATGGGTCTTCCTAAACAGTGTAAGGAATTACATCCAAGTGTCAGTTTTTGACCCCTCTAAACATGTTATGTTTTGTATTGCTGTTGTTTCTCTTTTCAATTGTATCCCTCATTGTGAAGGTGTAGAACATGTCAGAGAGTTTTTATGCAATTCTGTTATGTACAGCAGTTGTGAAAATAATTTTTGTTGTGAACTAATTGATGTTTTGTTAAATAATTATTTTATATTTAACAAAAAAGTGTACAGACAAATTTGTGGGGTAGCCATGGGATCCACTGCAGCCCCATCATTTGCAAATATATTGATGGGTAATTGGGAGAATACTGTGTTAAAACCATTAGTAACTGAATATCATATCATGTATTTCAAAGGATTTATTGATGATTTGTTTTTTTATTATGGTTGGAGATGTAGGAAAAGTTCAACATTTTTTGGACACCCTTAACTCCAGGTCAGAATATTTAAGATTCACCTTTGGGGGACGTAGGATTAAAAATTAATTACTTAGATGTAACTTTACAGTGGGATTCAAATTTAGAAAAGCTAGTAAGTAGAATTTATCGGAAAGACACTTTTACTAACAGCTGTTTGCATTATACCAGCCTTCACCCATGTTACATGAAGGATAACATCCCAAAGGGACAGCTCATACGAGCTAGTTGAATGACCAGTGAGATGGGGGATTTCTTTAAAAAAGCTGAATTTATTACCTCTCTATTCAAAAATAGAGGGTATAGTGAGGTATTGTTAAAGGGACATGTGGAGTACATTATGACTAAAAGGGACACACATTATCCAGCCATTCTTAATCAAGGACTAATAACATCCAAGAAGAATAGAAACAAAAATAGAGAAGACGTTGAGACGTATTGCTGTCTATAAATGACCGCAGATAGTAATGTTATTAAAAAAATAATTTCTGACAATTGGAAGATTCTAGAAGGGAACAAAGAGTTACAACAAGTAGTGGAGACTCAGCACAAGTTTGGTTATAAAAATCAAAGTAATTAGAAAACTATTTTTGAAAGAGAGAGAAATAAGTACACAGCACAAATTTAACTCAGAAAAGATGTGGTATGTATAAATGTGGGAGTTGTAACATCTGTAGATACATCTCAGAAGGCCCTTCTGTTTATTTAGAGCATTTACCTTATACCCTTAAAGTTCCTGGATATTTCAACTGCAAGAGTAAAGGTATTATTTATATAGGTGTATGTGCACGGTGTGGGGTATTTTATATTGGTATGACCACTAGGTGCTTAGGTGTTAGAATAAAAGAACATTATTATAGTATTAAAAAACAAAATAAAACTAACGCCGTTTATAAGCACATCATTAAAGGACCAGAGTACAATTTTTTTTTTATTTTCCAACCTTGAGCAGGGAACAAATGATTTAAGGGGTGGTAATTTTACAACATATCTTGAAAAAAGAGAAACCTTGTGGCAAATAAGTTTAAATTCAGATAAAGAACCTTGCATAAATGATGCTGTTAATATCAAATGTTGTTTAAAAGACCGAAAAGTCTATATAAGGAAATAACATCCTGTTTTTAAATCTTGATGGATTCATTGTTTAATTGAAGTCCTGTGCCTATTGGTGGGGATGGAAATGTATAAAAGTTTTAAACTGTGAGGTTTTGTATGTTCATTATATTCTGATGAAGTTTTTTATCAAAGCGCGGATTAAAGGTTTTATTACACTAAAAACTGAATGGAGTACACTTTGCTTTCTGCTTATTCCAGTTTCTGGATTTGATATCTGTCTACATGCTGTTTTTTGTATATCTGTCTACATGTATTTTATATGCTTTGAATAATGTGCACAGGTTTATACTATGAGTTTAAACTATAATTGATGGCTTAATTAGTAACTGATTCTGAGTGGGCTGTGATTTGCATAAATTGCATTGAGTTTTATCAGAATGTTTTTTTACACACTGAAGAAAGGTATCACCTGAAAGCTCTGTGGATATATAAATAAATCTATGTTTCATTGGCTCAACGTGTTCGCTATTGGGAATTCTGTGGTTGGATATTTAGGGAGAAAGTTATGGAAGACAATTTGATAGGAGTAAGGAAGTAAGTGAAGAAGGGTGAGTAAAGTAGTATAAGGATTGAAAAGGCACTTGTTCACACCTAGCAATATAGTTTATCCTGATTTCGAGAATGAACAGAGGCAGATTTTAGCTAGGAAGTCTTTCAGAGTGGCTTTGAAAGATGGGAGGGGGTATTGACCTGATGGATACAGGTAAGGAGTTCCAGGCCTTAGAAACCTTGTACAAGTACAGACAATGCCCAGCATGTTTGGCAAGTTTGTAGACAGACAGGAGTTTTTGGTCACTGGAATGTAATGACTGACTGAGAAGATAGTTGTATAGAATATTCTTTAGTTGTGGACAGGCAGATGGATGATGGATAATTTTATAGGTGGTAAGAAGCTGGGTATATGTTAGTTAATGAGGCAGTTCTAACCATAGCTTTTTAGTGTTATGCAGTGGTAGGTTCTGAATGGGGTATTTGCTGCAAATTTAGCAAATTTGCTATTGTTCAAGTTTTAATTTTTGTGAAGCCTGGAGGTTAGTAAGGATGGGAGTACCATAAAGAAGTGCAAGTATGAGATAAGTAGTAGCAAGTGTAGTTTTATTTGGGTCAATTTGAAAGTTTTTGGCTCTGTAAAGTATTCCTAGTTTATGATTTTTTCTTATGCAATTTTGTATATGCACGTTGCTTGTAAACTTATCATCCACTATCACCCCGTAATAATTTTGTATTAGAAGAGACTTCAACCTGGGAGTTGACCTCTGTCTGCTGGCAATGGAGAAGTATGCTGAGAATTTGCCTGATGGCCCACAAAGTATAGCTACAGTAGTGATATTGAAATCGGGGAAAAAAAATTGTAGGATTCATTTGCATGATTATTACACTCTGCATTCATTTATTGAATGTTACCCATCATTTGCATTACTGTGAGCATCTTTGACTAAGTACCTTACTTTTATTTTAAGGTATGCCAGCCCTGGTATTAAATGCAGCACTTTAAGGTTCTCATTGCATTGTTTACTGACACTCTTATAAAAATTATTGCTCTGTCCCTGTGGTCACTACAGAAAACTGAGCACCTTGACCTCATCACTGACCTAGGTCAGTTTATTCTCTATGCTACTGAAGATCATATGACAAAAGTATGCAGGAAATAAATTATGATTTTTGAAAATGTTTTAGTCATTTACTTACTTTTTCACAGTTGTGTAGTGGACTGGCATAGCTAGTGGTGTTCCAATGGAGGGAGAACACTGCTTTGTTGGAGTGTACAATGCCACATAAATCTTCATACAAATTATCTCCAGATTTCTTTCTCCTTAGTTTAGTGAACTGTCAGTTGATACAGCTGCATTAAGAGAGCTGGAAAGACTAGGCTTTTCATCCACTTCCCTCCTGAAGGACTGTGCATGGATGTGAACTGATCAAGCCACTTTGCATACAGAGTTGGCTCTGTTTGCTCTTCCCCGCCTCCATTCCCAGTGACCCTGGCCCACTCTGCTTACCTTCTTCTTATTTAGCCACCTTTTCAATCATTCCCTTTAGCATAGTCATTACTACTGTGATTAGGATTTCGCACCTCTTCCAGCTGGGCTAACCCACTCCGTTCTCCCACACTGCACTCGGGCTCACTCCACTCCCCTACTGTACCCCCATTCCCATCCACCCCCACTTTCATTACATATATACTCTTACTTGCCACTCCCCTTCCTCTTACCTAACCAATCACCAGCTCTAACTAATCTAACACCTGCTTCACTCCTATAACCACTCCCACCTATCTTTCCTCACTTACAATTTCACTACTCCCCCTTCCCCTCCTCATTTCTTCTACTCCTGTCACTAATTCCTACTTTTCATTTCTAGTTACACCTTCTCTGCTTTCTCTCCTTTTATGACTCTTAGTCACTGCATTCTTAACTCACCTACCACTCTTCCCTTACCCTACCTACACTCTGAACATGTGGCCTCTCTATCTCTTCACCACGTTTCTCTACTTCCTCTTTCTAAGTACCTCTTACCATTCGTCACTCTTCTATCAATACCCATTGCCTACTATCCCTATACTCCTAGCACCCATACTATTTCTTACCCACAATGAATCTCACCATCTCCCTTCCCTATTTCACCATCTGACCTCTTCAAAGTTCCTACTTGTTCTAACTCATCTCTCTCCTCTGGTCAGAAACCTAGATGTCTTACTACCCTGAACTTATTCCCTTCATTTCTGACTTTCTTCAACACTTTTCTTTTGGATGGAGACATCCACCCCAACCCAGGACCTCCCACCTCTTCCTTGCACAATATCAGTACTCATACCCCTCCCCCTCAAGTACCCTTCCCTACCAATAGTTGCCTTGCCAAATCTCTGAAAATGCTCTCTCTAAATATTCAAAGTATTGTAAACATAGAACTGCACTCCTGGATATATAACACAGCTCCTCACATTCTTGCCCTATCAGAAACTTGGCTGAAACCTCATATCTTTAACATAGAAGTCATACCTCCAAGTTACAACATCGCTCAGATAGAACCAATAAATGGGGAGGAGAATTTGCTATCCTCTTCTTGGAGCTACTTAACCTGTCCCATCTTTCCATCTCTGTTCCCTGCTTCTCACTTCCTGAAATACTCATCATAAATTGTCACCTCAACCCTCACAAAAAAGTTGCCATAGTCTCTATATACATTCCCCCTGGTGATAATATTCCCACTCTAGAGAACCTCTTGTCCTGGATCACTCACCATATCCCTTATGAAACTATCATACTTGTGGACACTAACTTAGACTGGACCCAACTGCCCCCCTCATCCCTTACCCATAGTCTTAACCTTTATAGTTTTCACCAACACATCTCCCCCCCTACTAGAGTAAACAAAAACTCCTCATCAGACCCATTCTTGACTGGATCCTTACTTCAGTTCCTCACCACTATCATAACCCTGGTATACTTCCCAACTCATTGAGTGACCACTCTCCATCCTTCATTCATAGATTCACCCAACACTCACCTAAAGCCCTACTTACAGGGTATACCAGAACATTACCAACTTTGACCCAGACACTTTTAACTCCAAACTATCTGGCATTAATTGGTCCTTCCTCTATCACCTCCCTCTCAATGAGGCAGTAAATTCCTTCAATAAGATTTTCCTTGACACACTTGATTCTGTTCCTCCATCCAGAAAAATCAGAATCAAATCCAGCTACGTCCCCTGGCTGACAAAATAAACCCGCTCAATTATGCTCAAAAGAGATTCTTCCTGGAAAATCTGGGTTAAAAACAAGTCCCCTCTCTTACTGCACACATACAGAGAGCTCAGAAACCTGGCTAAATGACTAATCAACAAAGGCAAGAGAGCTTTCTTTTCCTCTAACCAAAACAGCCCACTCAAAAATCCAAAAAAATTCTGTACCACCATCAACATCCTACTCCACCCAGGTAACCCCGCTATTCCCAACCCCTTTCCCAACAACACTGCTTCTGAAACTGCCACCTTCCTTAAACAAGTATTTCATAGAAGCTATTCAAAACTTCAGACTTAATAAACAAAACTGTACATCACACTCAACACCTTCACTAACCCATAACAAAACTCTCACAATGCTTTTTCTTTTTAACCAGTCATAATTACTGCAATTAAATCTTTCCTTAATAAACTTAAACCCTGCTCTCCCTCAGCAGACCAACTACATTCTCACTTCCTAAAAATAGCTGCACAATCCATTGCCTATCCTGTCTGTATTCTTATTACTCGTTCCATCTCAAAAGCCCTGGTCCCTGACATTTGGAAATCCTTCTATACTATCCCATTTCACAAAGGTGGTGACTCTACGGATCCCTCTAACTTTAGACCCATTGCAATTCCGTACCCCCTCTCCAAAATCTTGGAAAAGTGCTTCCATTTGCAGCCTCTCAAACACCTTCTCAACAACAATCTCCTCACTCCTACCCAACATGGCTTTAGACCCACCATATCACTTCTACTGCATTACTGCCATTTGCCCAAACAATAGCTGAAGCCTGTGACAATAACTTCCTATATACTGATGTTCTCAATTTTAGAAGTTGTACTTGTTAACTGTTATTTTACCTATGCATTGTACTGCTGTGCACACATTTTTGACTTCTGCTACATTTCTGTGACCTTATTTTAATAAGTTGTAAATATCATAATTGCTTGTATTATTTCTGGAGCATTTCTCCTCGGGTCTCCACTGAAAATGGGTCCCTGGCTCAGCTGGACGAACCCGGTTGGTAAATATGAATAAGTAAATAAAACTATAATCCTCAGTAATTTTGCATACCAAGAACTGACAAATATTTAGCCTTCTCACATAAATCCACATTTCAAGTTACCATCTTCCCATTAAAATACTTTAACATTGCAGTAGCTCTCAACTGTCCAGATTTTCACAGAATGCCTGGAATGTTTGTCTCATGCTTTTGGTCTGAAATTAAATGAAGTTAAAATTTCTGGTTTACTGGCAAATCAGTGAGAACTGAATACACTAAGCAATGACAGCCATTTAATTTTCAGTTGTCCTATCTTTCAAGAAACACTTGGTAACACAAAACTTTATTATGGCAACTTTCTATGATTATGCAAGTAATGTTTAAAATGTGTCCCTGGTTTTGGGCCTTTGCCCCCCCCCCCCCAAATAAATGTTGGCTTTTTCCAGATTTCTTGTACAGCAAAGTTGAGATTTTTAATTAAGTGTCAAGTAGATGTTAGAAGGAGCTGAGAGCTTCAGGGAAGAAAAGTTTAGTGCTGCTTTGCATTATTAGTAGCACACCAGGTAATATAATTGCTTTTGACGCAGAAGGCTGTGTGTTCTACTCCCACAGTATGTAGATGGTTTGCTAATACTGTAGTGTGTCATACTTTAAAGGAAGTGGGTACTGCAGACTTGAGAATGTCCTCCTTTAGAGGAGATACCTAGTAACTATGAAAGTGGCAGTTTGCCATCCATTCCCTATTGCAATATTAGTAGCTTACCAATTTTTTAATGTAACATGGGCAATTTATTCTTCAAGAGCAACAGACACTTTATATTTCATTGTTTCATCTATAAATAAAGTTGTTTGCTGGCAGCAACCTCTTCATTAGTTACAGATCTCTTTAATGTAGAATTATTTAGATGACTTTTACCTCTGCAGAGGTTATGTATACTTACTGATATTGGTAGACTATAATGAGCAGATTTTTATGATGGAAATGTTATGATGTGGCCAGTTTTGTCATTATTGGTTCATACATTTTGTTTCATTGCTTACTGGAAAAACATTCAAAACAATAAATTTAAAATACACTCTAATAAGGGTGCTGTATTACTCAAGGAATATAATTTAATACAATCAGTAAGGTGTTTGTATAGTTCTAAATATGAATTATTTGAAAACAGCCCAAAGGTAAACTTTGTCTGCCACTGGCCAGATGCATTTTCTTTGAATGTGGGTTCCAATGCTGTTTCAATGAATGTGAGTTTTAAGGGCAGAGAAGGTTTAATGCTTAGTCTGTTTTCATTGTGAGACTGTATTGCTTTGTTTAGCAGATGTCTATCAGTGTTTTTGTAATAAAATTTAAAATAAAAGTTTTAAATGAAATCCAAATAATCATTGTAGAAGTAAAGCATAAATCAGTATGCACATTACAGTGTTTACGGTAAATGATGAGAAATAGCCAAGTAATGGAACACTGGATTGGCTGCTGGGGGGGGGGGGCTGTGTATGGGGGCCCCATTTGACCATGGTTTAGGGAGTGGCGGATGACAAACTCAAAGACAGCCCCAGATGCCAGAAACTCTAACTATGCTACTGTCTTAAATACATACAATGAAAAAAGAGCAAAGCATGAACAAATATAATAATGATTTTTAGCCAGCTTCTATATTCAAACTTTGTATTATTGTGGAGTAGCAAGAACCACAATATTTACCCAAAGAATCCACTTCAGACATCAAGAAAGCATTAATGTTGTCCCAGTTCAGAAAAGTAAAATAAACAAAACTATGTATTCTTGATGGCCAAACATAAGGCAAAAGTCTCCATGTTTACTGCTGTCCCATCTTAAAATCATGGTATTAGTAAAACAGAAACATGAGCTGCCCCAAAGAGTTTGCTTTGCACCACTCTGTCACCTTATATATGCTCAACACGTAGATCACAACCAATGGCTATACCAGCCCATTACATATAACAGTTCCTCATTTGTAGCAAAGAAAGCAAGTATATATCCAATATGTAAAATTCTACATGAATAGCAGCAATGAGTAATACAAAGCTTCTGCCATAACTGAAGTGCTGTGCAAACAGATGCATGAACTAGGCTTATGATTAAAAAATAATTCAGTTTATGCAAGCAACCGCAGATGATTAAAGCAGTAACACCAAAAACCAAACTGCCCCTAACTGATTGAAACCCAGATTATCTTATCTGGAAAAATCAAATGTGCATATAATAGTACTGTAATCAGAAAACATGATTAAGGGTCATATAGAAAAGCTAATGTAACTGAGTAAGAGGAAAAGTGACCCTGCTAAGCTATAACTGCCAATAACTGCCAATAAGGACCAGATGGAACAAATCATTGAATGTCTCAGCATATCATACCATGTAGGCCTTATTAGCACACTGCTGTGACATAACAAAAATAAATATTCCTAAAAACATAATTTAGAGCATGTACTTTCACATATATTGAGCAACAATTGTTCAGTAATGTCTGCATGGTTCTAGAAAGTTCCAGAGACGGCAACAATATTTAAATTAATAAAATCAGTTCCAGTCAATTGTAACCAGCCTCCTAATAGAACTACTCCCTCCTGATTGATCTTTCATATTATTTGACACTACCTCATTTATAACGTTGTGCACATTCTGTAACATCCTTGTCCTATGCTATATAAATTCTTACCAGTTATACAAATATATATATATATATATATATATATATATATATATATATATATATATATATATAAAGCCAGTGTCTAAGCATTAATATTAGAACCCAAATGAAAGCTGGAGACTATACCTGGTATGCCTGTCAAGTGGAAACTAATAATGCCCCAAAACGTCATGTGTTTCTTCTAGTGAAATTAGAGTGCAGAACTTCCAGCTAATATAAAAAAAAATCACACACACACTCACTCACTGGAGAACAATGTAAAGCACTGTGTAACCAACTCAAAATGGAGTGAAATTTCTAAACAAAATGACTAATTCTGAGAGTTCAAAATAACTTCCCATGAAAATAATATACATTACTGAATGTAAAACAGGTAACTGCTACCAAATGTTACAAGAAATACAAATACTTTCCCAAGTTCCACTCTCACTTCTTCCAACCTCCAGTCTCCAAATCAGTGAATTGTACTAGCCGAGTTCCATTTTGGAAAGTTTAAGAAGAGAAAGAGAGGTCTAAAATCTACAAGGCTTTGATCATTCCAAATTCCAAGGAATCTTGCATCTTAAGTTCATTAGCAGGGCAATACCCTATATTATGAGAACCCCGAAACATCATCTTGCACTGATGAAAGGCATTAAAGAATGTAACTATTAATAACAATTTATTTATTTTTATTTTATTTATTTTACATTTGTTGACCGGGCTAGTCCAACTGGATACATGTCCATTTTCAGTGGAGGCCCGGGGAGAAAAGCTCCAAGGTCATAGTTAGATTTACAAAACAAAAACATTGGTGTTGATACACAAGATAATCTACTGGTTACTACATATACAATTATAAACCAATAACAAGTGAGTACAATAAATACACTGATGCTTACAGATCAAATAAGAGAAAACAAGAATTATTAAATGATTTCATGAGGTACAGATTTGAACAGCCAGACAAGGAGGGCTAAAATAGAGTGATCTTTGGTTTTTGGGTTAGGCAGAGGCTGTAGGAGCCTAGGTGCGGCTGGGACAATAGCTTATTAGTCTGGACTGGAGCAAGGGCATAACCATTTGGATTTCAGGTATGCTCTAAGGTGTAATTTAAATTGGTGCTGAGATGGCATAAGTCTTAGGTTGTTTGGTAGGGCGTTCCAGGATTTGCCAATGGAATTGGCATATAGTGCATCACCACCAGCATTGTTGGATTTAATGGTCCTTACTTGTAGACTTTTGGAAGACCTGAGGGAGTTGAGGTTGGAGTACGGGGTAAGTATTTTGTACAGTGAGGGAGTTTTACTTGGGTAGTTAATAATTTTAAACGCCTCAGTTAGTTGGTTGAATTTGAGTAAATTGGGGAGTTCCAGCCATTCGACAGACCTTAAATTTAGGCAGTGATGAGTGCGATAGGGCGTTCCTGTTATGAATCTGGCTATGTGATTATAGGTAGTTGTTAGTTTATTAAGTTCTTTCTTGTTTAGGAAGGAGAATATCGGGGAGGCATAAAGGAGAGTGGAGAGGAGGTGGGTTCGGGTAATAGTCAGTTTGGTGTACGGAGTTAGGAAGGCCTTTATTCTATACATCGAACCAAGTTTTCTGTTAACTGATTTAACAGTTAAGTTTATATGCACATCAAATTTAAGTTTATGATCAATGGTCACCCCTAGTAGTTTGGTATTGAGTACGGGGTAGATAATGGTCCCATTGTTGGAGGACACATGGAAAGTAGAATTGCTGGTGTTGAAGGATTCTATAGTTTGAGCGGTAACTGAGGTGGGGAAAAAGAGAAGTAATTTGGTTTTGGCAGGGTTAAGTAAGAGTTTAAGTTCCGAGAACCATTTTTCTACAGCAGAGAAGCAGTTTTGGGTTGTAGCTTGGAGTTTGGTGAGAGATTCATCAGAGCAGATCAGGGTGGAGTCATCTGCATATTGAATACAGGTGGCTTTGGGAATAATTGAGTGTAGGCCATTTATGAAAATGGAGAAAGAAGGGGACCAAGGATAGATCCTTGGGGAACACCAATATTAGTAGGGAGTAGGTCTGATAGGCTGTTTTGCCACTGGACTGCCTGTTTTCTACTAGAGAGATAGGCATTAAACCAACTTATGGTTAGTTTACTAAGATGTATTGTTTCCAGTGCCTGAAGCAGAAGTTGGTGGTTGACCATATCGAAGGCTTTCGACAGGTCTAGAAAGAGCGCAGAGGATATTAGTTTATTATTGCGATTTTGGTTGACTGAGTCTACAAAGGAGAGAAGAGCTGTGGTTGTGCTGTGATGGGGGAAGCCATGTTGGGTATTTGATAGGAGGTTGTGATTTATTAGGTAGGAAATGAGTTGCTTATGGACACAGCGTTCCATAATTTTGGCTAAGGGAGACAGTATGGCTATGGGCCTATAGTTGGAGGTTTCTGTGGAGGGTCCTCCTTTGTGGAGGGATGATGTAAGAGATTTTCCAGATAGAGGGAATGGATGCTTCAGAAATGGTCCGGTTGATCAAGATTGATACAGGGTAGGCTATGGCATCAGATGCTATTTGTAGGTATTTGGCAGGGAGCTGATCAGCTGCGAGCGTGGTTGGTTTCAATTTTTTCAAGAGGTCGAATGAAGGAGGTGGAGATGGGTTGTAGGTTAAAGGCAGTTTGAGTTGTGTTAATAATTGGGGTTGCCACTGAGGAGGGTGGTAAGCTTGCTGGCAAGGGACTGGATGGTCTCAGTGAAAAAGAATTAAAGGAGTTGGCTATATCTGTTGGGTCATTGTCCATGAGTTTGTCGGGGTGGGGTAGTAGACTTACCAGGATGAAGTAGGCGGTTAAAACCAGCCCAGAATTTTTGGGATTATGCTGATGTTTGTCTTGGAGGTGACAAAATATTGTTTTATCAGATTTAACAGCTACTTTGTTTGAATTTCTTAGTTGGAGGAACTTGATGCGATCTATGGGGGTTTTTGTGGTTCTCCACTTATTCCAGGCCTGGTCTCTGATTCTAATTTTGGATTTAGTTTCTTGTGTTAGCCAGGGTGCTATACATTGCTTAGTTCATAAGTCGCTTAGTAGCATGGGAATTGAGTATCTTAAGGAAAGTGTTATTAAAGTATGAAACACTTTCATCTAAGGATAGGGTTTTAGGATGTTCCAGTTACAAGCTTTGAGATCAGCTAGGAATTTGTCAGGGACAAAATTTTTGCTATTCCTTACTAATCTAGTTATGGGGGGAGTCTTGTTTGAACATTTGTGTTTTATAATAAAGGTAGCAAGGTGGTCACTAAGGTCATTGGGAAGGGTCCCAGTGGTATAGTTATTTGGATTCCTATTAGTAAGAATCCAGTCAATAATACTCTCCTTTTGTTGTGCATGTCCAATTCTAGTGGTAGAAAGAATATTTTGGGAAAAACCATGTAAGTTAATGGGGAGAGGATTAGATTGGGCTGAGTAGAGAAACCAGTCTATATTGACGTCTCCTAATATTATTGTTTCTTGTGGATAGTTATTGGCAAGCCAACTAAGGGTTTGTTCAAAATTTTCTACATTTTGCCCGGTGGTAGGTAGGTTACTATGAGATTAATACTTTTTGTCTGTTTAGAGATATCTTAAGGGCAATCAATTCCAGGTTTGGAACTTTTGGGGTTGAAGTGAATTCATTGTGATGTTCAAGGAGTTTTGAACATAACAGCTATTCCACCACCCTTTCTGGTTGTACGATCAGCCCTGATGATGTTATATCCAGGAGAGATAATTTCCTCATCCTTGGTGCTTGGTTTGAGCCAAGTTTCTGATAAACACATTATGTCTGGGGAGTGGATATCAAGCATGGCATGCAAGCTATGTACTTTGTTGTTAATGCTTCTAATATTGAGATGGAGCAAAAAGAGGAGTCCGCAGGTCTGCTACCTACAAGGCGGAGGTTAGGGTCTGGGTCACTAAGAGGGCCTGGGTTGGGGTGGATGTCCCCGTAATTAGTGATGGATTTTTTCAAATATTCTAGTATTTTTTGTAGTCTAGTTAGTAGCTTAAGCTGTTCTCTTGATGAGGATACTTTAGGGTACCTAAGAATAAAGTGTGTACTTTTAGGGATAAGGTGAGTAGCGGAGTAGAGAGAGGGGGGGATAATAGTTGTGGTATTTTGGGAATGCAGAGAGGTCTGACCTTTAGGAAGGTAGATTCTAGTTAGGGCTTGTGTTTCATAGGCTGTTAAAAGATACGATAAGATAAGGATTAAAAGTACAAGGGGGAGGGTGGTAAATGAGGTTCTGTCCATGGTGAGGCTGATTTCTCGTTAATAGAGCTGGGGGCGATACCTAAGTCAGCAGGAAGCTGGAGGTAGTAGTAGGGTGAGATAAATGGAGAGAGATAGGCAGGTGGGCGGGTTAGGTTTAGTGGTGGGGAGTGGTAGAGATGGAAGGGGAGTGAACAGTTCTGATTGGGTTGTGGAAATGGGGATGGGCTTAATGACCAAATAAATGTAGAGGTAGTGGGGGCGGGTGGGAATAGGGGGCAGGGAGGGAGCAGAGCAAGCCCGAGCGTGAAGCGGGGACTACACCACAGGATTTCCCTGGGTCTTAGAGGAAGCCAGATTTAATGGTAGCTAGCTGCCTAAGTTCTACAATTTGTTCCTTTAATTTTTCTTATTAGTTGCTTTTTATGTCCAAAGAACCTGTATGCAGTAGATTTAATACTACCTGGTACCTTTCTTACAGTACAAGGTGTTTGATAAAGTACAGTGAAAGGGGTAGTTATTTATTCACCCTGAGTCTCTTAGTGGTCTTTTTTAAAGAAGATTATACCTTCGCACTGGTGGGGACTTTTAAAGTTGTTTAAACATTCACACTTGTGGGGTCCTGAGTGCCTCTCGGTAGGCGTCTGGATTTGGGGCTACCTAAGATGAAGGTAACAGAAAGAAGTTAACTTTGTACAGTGTTTGATGCAGTAACATACAGTATTACACAATGCAGCAGCAGACAGTTTTCACAGTGCAATGCGAGGAATGGTTTCAACAGCCTTAGTGATGTTAAGCATTAAATAACAGCCAGTTGTTTTAAGCAGTAAATTGCTTCCCTTTGGCGACTTAATAATGCACTACAGCACACTCTGTTCGTCTGATAAAACAAATACTAAATAGTTAACATGAGGTGTTTGCAGTTTATAATACTTTGTTTCTAGCTTGACATTAAGGTTACATCTTCCAACCAAAAGATTACATCTAACAAGAACCCACTGTAAACTAAAGCATTTGGCAGTAAAGTACAACAAAACGCTGTTTTCAGCTTGTAAACAGTCGCTAATGCTCAGTTGCATCCAGATCAAACTATTAATCCACTTTCTGGAGTAGCATTTAAGAAAACGCTAATGAACATTAATTTTACCACTTTTGCCACATGCGTTTTGCAAAACGCCAGTTACATCTACACATAAACACAAACATGACTGTAAGCATGGTAACTTGATTACATTACTGACAGTATTCAAAACAATAGTAAGAATTGCAAGTATATTTATCACTTTTATGTACTATCAGAGCAATATTCAATTGTTACATACCACGAGGGCCAGAGCTACCGCCCGATCGGAAATCACAGTCAGTTTAAAAATATGGCGGTTTCGAGGTCTCTTTCTAACCTCGGCTATACACCACAGGATTTCCCTGGGTCTTAGAGGAAGCCAGATTTAATGGTAGCTAGCTGCCTAAGTTCTACAATTTGTTCCTTTAATTTTTCTTATTAGTTGCTTTTATGTCCAAAGAACCTGTATGCAGTAGATTTAATACTACCTGGTACCTTTCTTACAGTACAAGGTGTTTGATAAAGTACAGTGAAAGGGGTAGTTATTTATTCACCCTGAGTCTCTTAGTGGTCTTTTAAAGAAGATTATACCTTCGCACTGGTGGGGACTTTTAAAGTTGTTTAAACATTCACACTTGTGGGGTCCTGAGTGCCTCTCGGTAGGCGTCTGGATTTGGGACTACCTTCGCACTGGTGGGGACTTTTAAAGTTGTTTAAACATTCACACTTGTGGGGTCCTGAGTGCCTCTCGGTAGGCGTCTGGATTTGGGGCTACCTTTATTTGTGCCATCTCTCGACTGGACCTTCTCTCATAGTGAGAGTCTCACTCGAGTCTGACTCCAGTCGCCGATGACCTGTGGCGGATCCTACTTTTCAGTCGGTCCCTCCTTGACACATACTAGTCTTGCTTCTCCCCGCGCAAACAATAAAAATGCAGGTGCAACTGACAGTCATGAATAGCTGATGTTTCCCAGGGCAAGTAAACACCTACCCGGCATGTGGAAATATGCTCTTTTTCCCACTGTAGTGTGATCCCAGAGCTGATATATATATAGATAGCAGGGTAGTGGTTCTTATACTGCCCACTGTTTGTGTGTTAGGTGTTGGGCAAGTATTTCTTTCCCTGGGAAACATCAGCCATTCGTGATTGGCACTTTTTGGTAATATCGTCTCAGCATTCTGAATGTCAGTGTTATGGACTTTGAGATTTGAAAGGTAATCTATATATATATATATATATATATATATATATATATATATATATATATCTGTGTGAGAGTGTGTCTGTGTATATATATATATTTATATATATATATATATATATATATATATATATATATTTATATATATATATAAACATAGTGAGAGAGAGAAAGAGAAACATTTCAAAAAAGGTCACAGTAGTAAGGCACCTAATTTTACATCAAGTGCCACAGTAAAATCTTTATCCAGCTAAATAAAACTTTCAAGAATATCCCTTCTTCCTTATGCATTAATTGACATATGCAGTTTGAATTTGGAGGATGCTGGATTTAATAGAAATTCTTCTTTGTATGTAGCATCTACATAGTTCTGTAAAAGGAAGCCTTGTTAAGTACTTAGAAGCCAAACACTGATAAGCTGTCCTATGTATTTCTGTAGGTTTCCAATGAAGATGAGTTCAATGGAAAGACAATGTTTATTAACTCATCACATCTGAGTGACACTTCCAGGTGCCTCTGCAGTTAACTCATAATGACGCCTCTAGGCATCAAATATTCTTTGTTTATATTTAATTTTCCGCTGTGGTGCAGCGGTAGCATTGTTGCCTCACAGCAAGAGGTTCTCCCGTTCGATTCTCGGCTGGAGTGTGGGGAGTGCCTTCTGTGTGGAGTCTGCATGTCCTCCACTCGGTTGGGTAGGCATTCGAAAGACATGCGTAAAGGGGCATGCCTTCATTGAAGGTTGAACGTTGCGCTGACACCTCGGCATTCGTGAAAATCTACTGCCAATCATTAGCATACCGGAGTTCCGCTGTGGCGAACCCTAACCGGGAAAAGCCGAAAGACAACAACAACAACAACAACAACAACATATTTGCATCAATAATTCCAAAACTATGCTAGGTACACAGTTTAAAAAAAAATCATCTTAAAGCTTACACAATGGCAAACTCAACTGCATTATTTGATCTCTGTCTAGTGCAAGTAAATAGATAGTAACTTGTTTTTCTGATATTTCTTTATATAGATATAATTTTCACATTTTTCTAAATATCCCACCACCAAGTAACATAGACAGAACTCCTTAGCTTCATAAGACAAGTCTCAGCTAAATGAATAAAATGCTGTTGACAGTGTGTGTGTAACTTGAGTAGTTGCTGAGATATTGTAAATTGTTTACAAAATATTACAAATGTAATAGTTACTGTGTTTACTGTGACTTATAAAATTCAGTTCAAGACCTAGAACCTAAAGATTACTATCACTATAAAAATAGTTTGTGCTGAAGGGTTTACCATTTATTCTTCTTTCATAATCCCTGTGGTTCCAGAGATATGAACTTGTGTTTGAAATGTGAGGACATCATTTGATTCTACCAAAAGTCTCGGGCTCCGCCCAATGGAAGTTACAGTGCAAACTTCCTGAGTGCCATTGTAATTAAGGTACACTGAGGCACTTCTGCAAAGTTACAGGCAACTGCAATATTGTTCCAGTCGATTCAAAACCTCACAGCACACACATTACAGCCTTGCTATTGTTGGCTTTGGAATTCCTTTAGCTGTGTAATTTTCTTGAAACAATAATCAGTGACTAGAGGGAAATCTTGGCAAAAATGAGATATTGTTTATCAGTGCAAAATGCTCATCCCCAAGTGCAAAGCTGTTTGTAGCTCTATTTCCTTGTTACACATTACAAATGATAGAGAGCCATGAGGCATGATCTTGAAGAAGAAATGGTGCACTTGGGGATAATGCACCATGGGTACAAACTGTGCCGTAGAGCAATAAATGTTCCAGATTACGTACCTTCTAAATGATAGGTTCAAGGAACTTGAAGGCAAATAAATCATTTAAGCATACCATTTCTTATATGATTACATACGTGTCTTTGGTATTCCAATGCATCCTGCACTCTTCCCTCATCAGGCCAATAACTGAGTACAGTGCCTCTTTTGGTATGTAAGACCACCAGAATGGAAACTAACAAAATCCGTTCTGGTGGTCTCATGTTGTAGTTTGTTTTCAAAGTATATTAGCCCTTCTTTCTGTTAGTTTGTCCTTTTGGTATGTACCTTTCCAAGTACCTGCAATTGTAGAGACTGCATAGGTTCCTCACAAGGAAAATTCAACATCTTCAGCATCTTTTCTATGAGGATCGTTTGAAATCACTGCAACTTTATTCTGTTTAATACAGACAACTCAGAGGTGATCTCTGCCTTGCATATAAGGCAGTCTATGGCCTTGCTTCATTGGAAATGCTGCATATCTATAAGTAAAATAGTACATGGGTCACTCACTCTAATGACCTTACCTGGTATGGCACATAAATGAAACCTGCTGGAGGGCCAGATTTATCTCCCAGAGGTTGCCAAACCTTTAGAACAGACTTTTGCTTCATGTCAAGCAGACCACCTCATTGGACCTCAAACGCAGTCTGGACGATTGGATGGGAAAACTGTAAATTCATCCGAGAGGTCTCAGCTATGTCCCGCTTGGATAGGGATGATAGATGCTGATTGTCGAAATAATGGTAAAACTTGGCTAGGCTTATAAGGACTCAGGTGTTAGTAGCTTAGTAACCTCCTATGATCAAGTTTCAGTTCAAAGCCCTTTTAATGTTTTAGTGATTTAAGGAACATGCTATGCATTTTACTTCACTCAGTCTCTCATACCTGTACTAAGTGTTAGTACAGTTGCATAATGCTTCTGTTTTTTTTTTTTTTTTATCAAGCTGTATTCTCCCTTTTAGACTACCTGATGAAACTGTTGGTATGAGTGGAAGATGCACGGTATTGTCATGACTTAATGCTGCAGCACAGGCAACTACAAAGCAGTGAATTCACTGGTGGCCTATGCCTCTGGGGCTGTGATATTTTCAGCATAAATTTTTGAGCTATATAATATAAGTTGTCTAAGTGATCTCTTGCAAATCATCTAGTAAAGACAGATACGATCAGCTACAACTTCAGCAGTTGTTCAGCAGCTACATTTTTTTCACAAATCTTTAGTTTCATTGCCAATATCAAGATCCAGTTAATACACTATAAATTAAAGTAAGAAAATGAACTGCTCGGTAAGTACCTGATAATGTTTTAACTGCAGGATTAAATGCATTTGTGCCTTATTAATGAGAAAAACAGTAAAGGCAACTGCACATGTCCTTTCCAGCTTGAAATGAGCCAATTAGATTAATTTCATTTTTATTTTGCTCCTTGCAACTTTTTCTCTTCAAATATTTTAATGCTATAATCATTGATTGCATATGCCCCCCTTTTTCATATCCTGAAATTACTGTCCCATTAATAAAGCTCAGTACAAACAGCTGAATAGTGCCTTAAACCTGGATGTGCCACCCACCACTACTAAGACTCACATTTTCCTATCATAAATAAAAAATAGTGGGACCAATTTGGAAAGGTTAACACAAGGTGTACATGAGAGAGAGAGAGAGAGAGAGAGAGAGAGAGAGAGAGAGAATGCCATCATATGTGTGTTCTGAGTAATACTTTGCTATTTAATGGTGTATCTTATCAGTATTGATGGGCTTATCACTTTTAACAGATCATAACTGGTAGTTTGTTTCAGCAATTTTATCTGTGTTTATCATTTGCTTGAGTCATTTTGCAGTCTTAGATCTAGAACTATTTTGAACAACAATCAGGGCTCATGCTCTTTCCAGATGTTTATTGATGATCTGAATTATCAACTTATCCACTCTTGATTAACAGTGAAGGCTTGTAAGGTACTATGCAGTGACTAGGACATCAAGGTGGAAAACCATCCCTATTGATCTTTAAATATTTCATTTCAAGGTTATTCCCTGTGTCAGAATTCTGAATATGCATGCATGGTGCATGAGATATCCATTTGTCAGGGCTTTTTTGACAACATGAGCTCCCAACTTGCTGTGCAAATGCTATCCTTGAGAGAAGCCTTAGGCAGCCAGCTTGTCATTCAAAATGTATTAAATAAAATGGGATAATGTGAGTTGATGTAGGTAATAGGGGACCTGAAAGCTCATAATGCGATAAGGAGAACAGGCTATGAGAACTGCTTAGCTCAATATGCGAGTGGTATCAAGAAGTAGTATGAATCAGCAAAACCAGCCTCAAATGCGTTTCTGAAAACAGCTTGTCTGTGTTCCTTTTGTAAAGTTTCACTCTTCTTACTTATTTTTTCCTTTATTTTTTTTACTTTTTAGAGCAACTCAATAAAAAGCATTTTTTATTAAAAATTTTTTTTATGTATTTTTATTTTTTTATGTTTTAGTTTTTAAGTAAAAATTCTGTAATTATCTATACAGAATTACTGTTGAATTTTACTTAAAATTTAAAAAGTAAGAGTGGTTGAGGAGGCTAGGATTTAAGTAAAACACAACAGTAATTCTGTATTTATGTAGCTTTTTCAAGATTTATTAGAATCCTCGATGCATCTTCATTGTCTTGCCTATTCACCACTGTGAGCTGTCGAGGGTGCTGAAGTGCTGTGCATTGCAAATTGTTTGGTTCCCAGTGGATGTAGGTGACAGCTGATTGTCAAGAAACATGACAGAACCACAGAAAGACAGAGCCACAAAGCCAATTTCAATAACAAGCATAATAATAATAATAATGATAATAATAATAAGAGTAACAATCAACACCAATGTCCCAACATATGCAGGTGTATAAAGATGCAACATCAATGGTAATCAACATGGATTCAGTGTCATTAAATTTATAGGATCTTAATAAATCTAAACACACCTATGAGTCTTGTTGGTAAAGTTGTGATTGTTGCACTATAAGACTGAGTATAGAATCTAAATATATAGCAATAAACTAAGTTTTACTATGATGAACAGAGACTATGGGTCTAAATGGAGCATTAATGACATCATTATGAATTTAGGCATGCCAAACATAATACTTATCTTAGGAAAATCATGTTTTAAAACTTCAGAAGTATGATGGTCAATATATCCTTGAGAAATTAAATCCAATAACACTGTATCTACTGAATGACATTTTTCTAACAGTAAATATTTAGCAATCAGTTTATAACAACTGTATCAGAAAGCAGCTCCGTCATATACTTGATATATTTATCATGATCCATAATCAGTATGCCAATGCCTTTCTCAACTCTCATAATTCTCTGTTCTTTATTATAAACTAAACTAGATAAAGTTTGACATTCAGAATAGGTTAAATGATCCGTCCTATGTGAGCTTTTACGATCCATCATATTTTTAAAATCATTTATGCAAATGTCAGAAAAAATGCTCAAAGTATGATGTAAACTAGGATTATAAGTGGAGCAGTTATGTAAGATATCTGTACTTTTATCAGTAAATCTATCAACGTCATGTAGAATAAAAGCCAAGTTCAATTTTCTGACATAAATTTTAAAATCTGTAATAAGTTATGTGAAATTCACTTGCATTACCAGAATGCAAGTAAAACCTTTATCCGAGATGCTACATTGTTTGGCAGTCAATGTAGTTGAACATAAATTAAAAATTGGACGGTTCAATTCCTTCTCCACTTGCCCCTTCTTCTGGACCTTATTTTTGTTGCCCTCTCCCTCTCTTGTTCATTATAGTCTCTTGATACATTTTGTTAGTTTCTTCAGTTCTAACTGAAAATAACCACTAATGACATGCTTAATAGTGTTTAAATTGGAATTAGATGCATCATACTCTTGTTAAATTAAAGCTAATGGTGGAAACTCTATATAATAATTAGTGGTTGTACTTCGCATACCTGGTGTATCAGAAATGCAAAATTGGTTAACCTGCTTCTCACTAAAAGCTTTAGAATTAGGTAATGGATACTCTCTATTGTTATTGTAGCTATCAACATCCTGTTTAAGCTTCTTTCACTTATGTTCAGTGATAGTAATTACATGCCTTTCTAACTTCGCAAATATTCATATAGGTTCATATGTTGATACTAGGCTATCGTCCCAGGGCCTATACAAGCCTAGCCATAACAAATCCCTGGCTATTTTTTCCCACAGTATTTACTTCCCTGGACCCCTGTCTAGCAGGTCAACCAACATGATCTCCAGGGTGAATTTCCTATCTCCCATCCAGTCATTAAGGTTCTGTTTGAAGAGGGCCAAAGAGGCGCTTTGCTTGACATGCGTGCACAGTCTGTTCCAGAGTCTGGGGAGTCTCTGGGTCAGGAACCTATCCCTCCAGCATATTTTGTTCATTGTAATGACAAGGTTTAGATCCCTGGAGCTTGTGTCTCTGAGGGATTGGGATTTCTTTATGTGTAGCATGTCCAACAGCTCTGGGTTTGACATGGCCTTGTATGTTAAGCAGAGATCGCATCTGAGTAGATGATATGCGACAGAGTATGTGTGGAGTTTTTTTAGATGGTCAGCATAGGGCATTTGCTTTAGGCCTGTGATTCTTTTAATGAGGTGTTTCTGCGGCCTTTCCAGTTGTTGCAGATATCTTGAGAGGTTTATACCAAATGGGGCAACTGTATTCTATAATGTGCCTAATGAGGAATGAGTACAGTGGGACAATGACCTCCTTTTTTCTGGATGAAAAGCCCTTGGTGATGAGGTGTGCCACATAGACAGATTTCCTGACTGTTGTGGCAATGTGGTTATCGAAGGTGAGACTACTGTCCACCTGTGTCCCTAAGTCTTTTATCACACTTTCGGTGTTTAGTGTACTGCCACCTATGTGGTAATTCATGAGTACATGTTTTTTATAACTGTACATTTCTTGGCATTGAACTTGAGCCTATGGCTCTGGCACCAAGCATGTGTTTCTGTAAGACCCTTTTGTAGAATATCCACATCATTTGGGGATTCAATAATGGCTCCCAGTTTGCAGTCATCTGCAAACTTTGTTAGCCAGAGTCCTTTAGTGTTGGTCTGTACTTCAGAGAAGTAGATGCCAAACAAGAGCTGTCCCAGGACTGAACCCTGAGATACTCCACTTCTCACTTGTCTGGAGCTAGAGTTGGAGTCAGCTACTTTTACAGTATAGGTTCTGTCAGTAAGCCAGCTGGCAACCCATCAAGTGATGTGGGGATTAATGCCCAGCTTAATAAGTTTATCTATGGTTCCAGAGTGGGGATGGTGTTGAAGGCCTTGGCGAGATCCAGACAGGCTGTGTGTACAACCTTACTCTTGTCCACGGCTTTGGAGACTGATTCGAAGAAGTCAATCAGGTTCAGGAGACAAGATCAACCCTTCATGAACCCAAACTGCATGGGTTCCAGTGTTTGAAGGTTGCCAATGCCTTTGTTTATAAGTTCCATGATAATACGTTCCATGGCCTTGCAGATCAGGCTCATCAGACTGATGGGGCGGTAGTTCCTGGGATCCAAGGTGGATCCCCCCTTGTGGAGTGGGATAACTGTAGTTTTGTGTCACTCAGTGGGCACGAAGCCTCAGGTGAAGCTATGATTAAACATGACACTTAGGTGAGGTACCATTTCATTTTGTAGTTCATGTAGTACACAGCCTGGGATGTTGTCTGGTCCCATGGATGCTGTATTCTTAGCTTTGGAGCGTGTGTTTTTTTTACCTGTGTGGCCATTATTACCAGAATTTGGCAAACTTTCATACTGAGATGGGCCCTTTAGGTGTGAGAGGTGGGTGAAGTTTGCACTGAATCAATCTTCCAGGATATTGGCAATATCCTTAGAATCAGTTTATTTAATGCCATTCTGTTGTAGCTCAGAGGAGATCTGAGCATTGCAATTTAGATTCTTGACATAGCTATAGAATGCCTTGTGGTTGTCTTTGGAATCTTTGGCAATTTTATTTTTGTAACTAGCTTTGGAGGATTTTATGAGGGATATCAGCTTCTTACTGAGGCTGGTAAGGGAGTTTTTTTACATCCTGGGATTTTCTTCTTTTGTGCAACAGTTTCTTCCTTTTGTTGTAAAGTTTGTTTATGGCAAGCGACCACCAGATTGCCTTCCTTTTTTTGGAGGAGAGTGTCTTGGTTCTATTGGGGATGGTACGATTCATGCACAAGTGGATGTGCTCGTACAGTGCCTTAGTGCAGGATTCAGCAGTCAAACTTTCAGTTCTCATCTGCATGGGTGTCATGACATTTGTCACTTCTGACTTGAGTAGCATGAAGATGGCTTTGGAGAAGTTTTTTATGGAGGTTTCCTTACTGTGGGGGTTGGGGGGTGGGAGTGGGATGTGGATGTCAAGGGTGATTAGCTTGGGTCAGACCGGACCAACGAGGGGGTGACTATAGGTGTGGAACATCGATTTCCCATGTTGGCAATGACCAAGTCTAGGATTTTGGAGCCCCTGTTGGGACTAAGGATTAGTTGATCCAGGGCATTGAAATTTATGAATTCCAAGAACCATTGGGTAAAGGTGTTGGTACATGAGTAGTTTTCCCAGTTAATGGCAGGGTAGTTCAAATCACCCAGTATTAGCGTGTTTGTTTGCATCTTAATATTTTCCAGTATGTTTAGAAAAGTGTAGTGATAATCTTGGGGCATGGTGTGGGATCTGTAGCAAGCTAAAATTTGGATTGCAGTCTTACCTAGTGTTAGTTGCACCTGGAGAATTTCAGATGCATTGTGTTGGGCACTTGTAAAAGAAACAATGTTGCTTAATCATTCCTCTAGCTCAAAAACAGACTTCCTTAAAGCTTAAATTTTATGTGAATTAAAAGCAATAAGATGTTTAGGCAACAATAATGCAGTATCATTAATAAGAGCAACCAAAGTATGATTAATATCATCTTAAGTGGTGACATCATTAGGAAACTTACAAATATATAAGCCTTTGGGTACCTGTTTGATTTGTAAACAGTACGGTAAGTAATGATTCTTATATTCTAAGCTTTTGATTTTAAATAGCGTAGATTCAAGATTATATATCTAGGACTTGCAAGAAAAATCAGAAGGGGAGGTATTTTCAGAATATGCAACTTTCCCAGTATTAGGACAAAATCAAGAAATGGGTTGACAATACCTGTGATTAAACGCTCAACAGTATTTACTTCCATAAATCCAGGAGAAGTTTCCACTATTAAGGTTTTATAACTCAAACTATTGAAAACATCTCCAGCACCCTGTAGCATAGAACCACGTATTCAATTTTGAGGAGATGAATAAGGTTTAATTAGCATATCCAAGAAGGACTAACTGATGGCAAGTAATTCAACTGGAATAGAATGTACTGATAAGTCCAAATTCTCATCTCACTGAGGTGAACTAACAGAAATGTTAGTAACTGCAACATGCTAGCAGACTGACATGCTGAAGTAACCACTAATAAAATCACCAAACCAGTGAACCAGGATGCAACAAATGACCAAAAAAAAAACTGAACAAAATACATAGTCAGACAGCAAACATGACTGCATAAAGATATACACCACAAGCAGACAAACATTACAGTGAGCAAATGATTTTTTTTTTTATTTCCAACATAGAACACCATCAGACCAAATAATTACACCTGAAAATACATTTATATATCCAAAACATCATGATCTTGGTTTAAATTAACCAATAAAATTGGCCCTTTAAATGTGAATGAAAGAAACATGTACTTACAATATAAAATCATAATAATAATAATAATAATAATAATAATAATAACATTTTAGATAAATAGTTTCAAATTATAATTTAAGTTAAAAAATCTTTTATATTAATAATTTCATTTAAGACAATGGATTTATTGGCTGCAAATTTGATTTGTCAAGTTGCTTTTCTACATTTATGCATACTACATAAATCACCCCCGCCATTGATGCCAAGCAACTTGTCTAATACAAAAAACTCAAGCTTTATAAAGGTACTGGAGCATAAAGAGTGCTTAGCCAGTGCATTATTAAAATTTCCAAAGGCATTTACATCTGTTGCCAGAGTCAGGTAAGCAGTATGTGTGTTTCTTACACTCAGTGCTATCCACACTGTTGACTGCCACGCCTCTCTGCCTAATTGGTGGGAGGACAATAAACCAATATCCATGAGGCAGAAGCTTGTGTTTGCTCATCGCTTAACTATACACAAATGGACAAAGCAGTAGAAATGTGTATCTTGCATGTGCAAACACTTTGCTATCTATCGCGCAAACCAGCTGCTTGGTGGTACACTATGGAAAGTGCACATTATCATGTATTACTCATGTTTCCTGCACATTTAGCCTTTATCCCATGAAAGTACATGTAAAAACACAAACAAAGGAAGGTACTTTTTAAGAAAAAACACATATTTACACTGTAGCCATATGTTACTTACACCCGTGCACTTGAAACTTGGTCTCTCGGTACTTTTTCCAAAATACATGAACTACACTTCACAAATAAATAAAAACATGCTTTCTTATGTACCATACATCTTTGTACTGACAACACACAGTCAGACTTTCAATACTTGTAGTAATGTGGACAGCTATTTGCATATAGTTTCCAAAGCTGCATTTTTAGGCTATACCTGGTTAGAAACACAACAAACACCTGTTTGCATATAGTTTCCAAAGCTGTATTTTTAAGCTATACCTGCACATTGGAAACACAACAAACAGCAAATGCTACACTTTACACACTAATCAATCTTGAAGCATGGATCTTTCATGTCTTGACAATTGTATGTGGCTAGCATCTATTTCAGTCAGGCCTCCCACCATCTTCTCTCAAACATCCAATGCTGATGTCATCCACAATAAATTATCCTGCAGCATTAGTCAGACTGTGCTTTGGCACTTGCATTAAATATTGACTTCTTTGGTTAGCGTACTTAGGTAGGGGTTCTATTATCACTGCAGTCAACTGCTGTGTGTGTGTGTGTCAGTCTAGTCAAAAGAGCATACCTGTGTATCCTGCAGTCATCAGTACAATCACATGGAACACCAATATTTTGACAGTTGTACATGCCTACACATCCATGTCATTCAGATCACCCAACATTTTCTGTCAAACATCCAATGCTGATGTTATCCACTATAAATTGTCCTGCAGCATTATAAAAGTCAGACTTGTGCCAAGGCACTTGCATTATAGTCAGTGTACTTACAACTATTTTACAAACTGCGTAAAACAAAGTCATTAGAGCAAGTGGTTAAGGAGTAAGTGTTCCAATGCTAAAAAACAAAGATAAACCCAAACGGAAAGCTCAGAGACACTCCAAGGCTGTGGATGTAAATAAAGTTCTCAGATGAAAACAATTCCAAGTAGTAAACTCTAATAAATCCAATGGACAAAGTTTGAAAGGAAGAAAGATTTATTGTGCAGAGTTAGGTTAGCGCTTTCACCCTGTTGGGCTTCCTCAGACCTTTAATACATACAAAAAAGGGGACACAAAGAATATATAGCCACGCAAATATGACATCACTTCCTACAATTAATCTATTTAAAAACTAAACATGTTAATGTTTCAGATGCCAATGTTTTTAAGAGAATTTTCAGATGCTTTATTTTTCAAACCAGTTCTTTCAAATGCTACTGTATCTGTTCTGCTTGTCTCTTGAAAAAAAAAAAAAAACAAAAAAAATATCTCTTGTTTTCCCGCCTTGCTAAGCTAGATTAGTCCAGTTTCAGAGCTTGCTGATCCCTGGACTTTGTTTGCAGTTCCTGTTACTGATTCTTTACCTAATTTGGAAAGGAGGAAGTTCCTTTGCTATCCAGTGGGAGTGGGAAGCATTGAGCTGCCTGTTGGTCCAGTTTTGTGAGGTTTCAGCCAGCAACTTGTAGTTTATTGGTCGTTTTGGGCCAGTTCCTAGCTTCTTTCAGCCCCCTGATATAAAAAACGCTAAACGCGCGTTTTTGGCTTGTACCTACTCAGCACAAGATCCTCGTGGTGTCCGGCAGAGTAATCCAAGCTTCAGAGAGCTGAAAAAGCGACTTTACCTGATATAAGTATTTTTTGTGGCTTTCCACTTCTATTTATCTTGCTACTGTATTTTCGCCTGTTTGCTGATACATTGCTACTGTTTTATTCTGCATTTATTCTGATATTGCACTTGTTTCTCAGTTTGTTACTTTAAATATCTGTAACTGTTGCAAATTGTTTGTGTAGGCTGTGATAGCCGATTTATAGCATTTATAAGTGTTTACTGTATCTGTTCTGCTTGTCTCTTGAAAAAAAAAAAAAAAAAATATCTCTTGTTTTCCGCCTTGCTAAGCTAGATTAGTCCAGTTTCAGAGCTTGCTGATCCCTGGACTTTGTTTGCAGTTCCTGTTACTGATTCTTTACCTAATTTGGAAAGGAGGAAGTTCCTTTGCTATCCAGTGGGAGTGGGAAGCATTGAGCTGCCTGTTGGTCCAGTTTTGTGAGGTTTCAGCCAGCAACTTGTAGTTTATTGGTCGTTTTGGGCCAGTTCCTAGCTTCTTTCAGCCCCCTGATATAAAAAACGCTAAACGCGTTTTTGGCTTGTACCTACTCAGCACAAGATCCTCGTGGTGGCCAGCAGAGTAATCCAAGCTTCAGAGAGCTGAAAAAGCGACTTTACCTGATATAAGTATTTTTTGTGGCTTTCCACTTCTATTTATCTTGCTACTGTATTTTCGCCTGTTTGCTGATACATTGCTACTGTTTTATTCTGCATTTATTCTGATATTGCACTTGTTTCTCAGTTTGTTACTTTAAATATCTGTAACTGTTGCAAATTGTTTGTGTAGGCTGTGATAGCCGATTTATAGCATTTATAAGTGTTTACTGCATCTGTTCTGCTTGTCTCTTGAAAAAAAAAAAAAACAAAAAATATCTCTTGTTTTCCCGCCTTGCTAAGCTAGATTAGTCCAGTTTCAGAGCTTGCTGATCCCTGGACTTTGTTTGCAGTTCCTGTTACTGATTCTTTACCTAATTTGGAAAGGAGGAAGTTCCTTTGCTATCCAGTGGGAGTGGGAAGCATTGAGCTGCCTGTTGGTCCAGTTTTGTGAGGTTTCAGCCAGCAACTTGTAGTTTATTGGTCGTAGTGGGCCAGTTCCTAGCT
>NC_056725.1:279399733-279502233 GCF_019279795.1 Protopterus annectens
AGCTATAGTTCCCCATACTTAAGGGGTGGCGTAAGCCACAAAACGATGGGCTAGGCTTGTAAATGCCCTCGGGCAGATAGCCTAGTATGAACCTATGAACCTATGAACCTATGAACCTACTTTTTCTATCATGTGCTAGTGTCTCTAGCCAGTTCTTTCATGTGACATTATATTACTGCATCCTGCTAACACAGTTTAGCTAAATATGTTGTATATCAGGTAAGTACATATTCGAGGATGAAGAGAACAGAAGCTTCATCACAGTCTACTGCTGAAAAGAGAATGTGCAAGTGGCAGGATGTTAAAAATGGAATTCAACTGGACTGAGAAATGTAGCAATGTAAAAGCATTCTGCAGGTACTGTTAAAAGGAATTCCTAGTCATCCATGGTGAAAGAAATGATGTCACATGACATGAGGCAAGTGACCAACATAAGAATGCTGTTCTACAAGCAAAATCCAGTCACCTAATGACAAAGTGGGCAAGGAACACAAACCTTGTGGGACCAGAACTTAAAATCATTGCAGCAGAAGCCTCTGAGATGTTCCATGCTGCAAACACAATATTTCCTATAATAGTTTGGACTGTGCAGTAAAATTGGATCTACAAGTGTACAGTGACCTGGACATCGCAAAAAACATCTAGCAGAATAACCAAGGCCAAAACCATTTTTAGAAATAGCTTGGGGCTAGCTGGAATACCTTCTGCATGACCTGCAGAAATCAGGCTCTTCATTTGCATTATCATCTGACACTTCCAACAAGGGAAAGTAAGGAATATTTTAGAAGACTCAAATTAATACTGTAAACAGCATTAACATCTAGGAGCAAAGTCCAAGCTATAAACCAATTTGCTCTCCCTGTCCTAACTTACAGTCTTGGTGTGATTGACTGGCCCCAAAAGGTGATGGATAGGTTGAACATAAAAACAAGGAGGATGCTTCATGCTTATTATATGATTTATAAAAAAATCACTGTATACCAAGACTATATATTCCCTGTTCTGAAGGAGGTATGGGCCTCCTAAAAATTGATTGCATGCATAGATCAGAAATCATAGGACTGCATGCATATCTTCTGACCTCACAAGACCCAAATGTAGTGAAAATTTTAAAACATGAGGAGGTAAGTCTAAGATGACTTCCCTGCTTAGTTTAGTAGAAGCATATCAGTGCCAAGTTGGAATGGAAATCAAACCAAACTAGATAAAAATCAGGCAGCAACTGAATGTGCCAAAAAACAAAATAAATAATATAAGATGAGAAAGCAGGAAATGTGGAAAATGCATAAATGTAGTAGCAAGCATCGAAAACCCTTGGAACAACTTCATGTTGGTCAGGTTAGAACACAGGAATGGTTAAGGAGAGATGAATTTAAACCAAAAGATGAATAGTTAATATTGGCGGCCCAAGATACTGGACTATGTACACTTTCGTTTACAAAGTCCATTGAACATGTACGAAAAACAGACAGATGTACGTTTTGTAAAACAGGTTTGGAAATAGTCACACATCTTGTTGCTGGTTTTGATATATTAATGGCAAAAGGACTGTGTACTGAATGACATGATAATGTGGAAAGACTGTTTCATTGGGATTGTGCAAACATTATAATACTGAAGTAGCAGAGAAGCATTGGAAATGTGAGCCACAAAGTATTATAGAAAAAATTAAGTTAACATCACATAGGATCACCCATTACCAACAGTTCAAAAATAGAAAACCAGGTATAATAGTCCATGAAAATTGATAATTGAAATTGCTACACCCAGTGATTACAGTGTCTTATGTACAGATAAACACTCAATCATAAAATACCAGAATATGCAGGGAGAAATGATGGAAGAAGGATACCCAGACATTTTTGATTATAGCAGGAACAATGGGTCTTATAAAGAAGAATTTTCAATCATGTTTAGATATGTTACCAATTCTGGTAATGCCGTATGAACTGCAGAAGGAATCGATACTGGGTACATTGTGTGTCCTGCGCATACCTCTCATCCATACCAAATTTCTTAGTTTTTACGGAGTTTTGCAGTCCAAATAATGGGTGCCACAATTCCTGAGTGGCACCCTTTAATTTCTGAATTTCCCGGGGTTTTTTTAAGGTTTTTTTCCCCCGGCCATTTGGGCTGATGTCATTACATGCAGAGGCATGAGCAGCCTGACAGCCTGTCGGAATTGGCCTCAAGGGATTCATTGTACTTTTCCAGCATGTAGCATGACGTGTGAGCTGTTGGACACCTGGAAGTAAGGCGGAGGACAAGTAGTGTACTTCTGATGACCTGCATATAGAAGTGAGTTAGTACTGTTGTGTTTTTCTGCCCCACTGTTCTGATGATGGGTTTGTAATTTTTGCCACACTGTTCTGATGACTTGCATTTGATATTTAGTTCTTTCTGCTGCTCTCACACTGTTTTAATTGCAATGGTCACACTGTTTTCTGCATATAGAGTGGTGTGTGTGTGTGTGTGTGTGTGTGTGTGTGTGTGTGTGTGTGTGTGTGTGTGTGTGTGTGTGTGTGTGTGTGTATGTGTGTGTGCATGAGCATGTACTGCTTTCAGTTTGCATGCTCTACTTTCTGGTTCTGTATCAAATATCTCTCTGTTGACAGAATTACATGCATGGTGGTTGTTCATACTAGGCTATCTGCCCTAGGGCATTTATAAGCCTAGCCAGAGTGTGTTTGGCTTTCGCCACCCATTTTAAATTTATTTTGCTATGCCCTTTTTCGAGGTTAGTATACTGTGCCTCTATCTAACAGTGAAACAGAAGTGATACCCGGGGTAAACCTACAATCTCCCATCCACTCATCAAGATTCCTCTTGAAGAGAGTCAATGAGGGACTCTGCCTAACCTGGACTGGGATTTTACTCCAGAGTGAAGGGAGCCTCTGGGTTATGAATCTGTCCCTCCGGCATGTCCTATTTATTTCAGTGCTGAGGTTCAAGTCTCTCGAGCGCGTAGCTCGATGGGATTTGGATTTTCTGAGGTGCAGCATGTCCATTAATTCCGGTTTGGACATGGCTTTATACGTCAGGCACAGATCGCCTCTGAGCAGGCGGTATGCCACTGAGTAGAGCTGGAGTTTCTTTAATCAGGCAGCATATGGCATCTGTTTGAGCCCTTTGATCCTCTTGGTGAGGTACTTTTGGGATCTTTCTAATTGCTGCAGGTGTCTGGTAAGGTACTTTCTTGGCATCTTTGGTGAGTGCAGTCTATTGTGAAGCAATAAAATCATTTAGGAAACAGCACTATTTGTGAAAAACAATTCAAGGAGTCTCTGCTTACAACATTTGTTACAGGACAGTCATTCTTTGGACTAGCATAAGATTGTCAGTGATAATTCCTCTTCCATGAAAAAACATTACCATTTTAATATGTCCTTAGAGATAAGGGCAAGAGATTGTTTCTAATTTTCTTCCAGTTTGTTGCAAAAAAAAACCATGATTCTATATATTGGGCAATTTAGCTGTTTGATTACGTAAGATCTTAATTTGGCTCCAAACCATTGTTACTGCTGTTGGAAGACCTCTGCCAACATAGCAGGCAATGGTGATGATGGTGCCAAATTCTGGGCACAGACGTGGGGTATGAAGGAGTCCAAAATCGTTGTTGCACTCCTTGTCAACCACTGCAACTGGAGGCTGCTACAGCGGGACTATAATGGGTCTGAGTACAAGGCTAAAGCTTGGAACAGACTAGCCAGGGCTGTTTCCTGTGCAACTGGCATACCTTAAACCGGAGATCAGTGTAGGTACTACTGAAGTAACCTTAAAAGGCACAAACAGGCACAAACTGACCAGTGCCTGGATGAGTTTTGAACTGATAACACCTCCTAGTTGTGTAAGTATACAGAGCAAGCAACTTGAAATGATTTAGAATGGTGTAGATAGCTGAGACTGGTATTCATGCTGCTTTTATGTCTCTTCTTCTCCTCTCATTCTCTATTTTACAGCTGCAGAAGAAATCACAGCAAACAGGGAGGTGTATGCTGAGAGATGGGCAAGACTCAGAGAGGTGCAGTTTATGTCTGCAGCACAACTGACCTTTATTGTATTACTTATTGTGATTAAATAGATCAGCAGCAACTTCAGCATGCAAACCTTAACTGTAACAGCAAGCACACATGCTTTCTTCTGTAGCTGATGATGATTGTATTAGACAAGTATAGTAGTGTACTTAGATAATGTGGGTTCAATACCCACAATTAACCTATAGATTCATATTCAACAAGTATTATTTTTGAAGATGAAATGCAGAAATGTTGGCTTCAATTCCATGTCGTTAGCTTATTCTGTAGTATGTTTGAAAGCATATATAGAATATGTGCATATTCTAACGATTACTTGTAACAATTCACAATCATATTTGGAAATATGACAGCTCTAGAGCTAGAATAATAATAAATGGCTGTTTATTGTAATAAAAAATGAATGTGACATATCATAGTTCTAATTATCTCTTTTCTTTTTTGTCTCACCCCCACCCCTTATCTCTTTTTTGGGGGCAAGGGGGATTATCTGGGATCATACCATTCTGTTATCATACCTTTCTACCAACATATATGCATTTTAGCACAGGATGGTGAGACAACTGCTGTGGCTTGGCCTGCCACCTCTCCACCAGCTACCGCACCAACACTGACCACCTCCTGGATGCAACCTGGCAGTTCTGCCTCAACAACCTCTGCCCTACCTGGTCCATCTTCATCAGGCAGCAATGTCCAAGCTGGTGGTACAGTGGTACATTCCAGGAGTACTGGTGGTGGCAGTGATAACATGACCCTCCAGGAGCTGCCAGTGCTGGTGCAAGATTGGATAGAGAGTGGCCTTGGAGCCCGCATCAGCCGAGTGGAAAAGGTGCCCCTAAAAGCTGAAAGAAAGACTCTCATGTCAAGCACTCTCACAGGCAACTGAGGAAATATGTAGTGATGACAGTTCTGAAGGTGAGGACTAGATGGTCACTGTTACAATGCTTGACAGCCATGTGCCTCCAATGTCCCTCTTTCTATCCCCAGTCATGGTGTCTCCCACTTTTTTTGTGTCCATCATCATATCTGTGTCTGTATTGCATGCCCAGCCTGCCTGCACCTGCTTCTTCACCTTCCCCTACTTGATCCTTGCAGTCCTAGGGATCTTTCCCAACATTCATCTATTTTTGAAAATAAATAAATAAATAAATAAATAAATAAATAAATAAATAAAACCGGTATCTGTCTCTCAAAAAAAAAAAAAAAAGAAAGTGTCCCATGCATAGCTTTCCACTTCACATATGTGTCTTCTCAACAACCTTGATATAGACCAATTGGCTATACAAAATCATTGCGTTGTTGTCACCCATCCATGTTGTAGTGACAGTCCAACTTTCATCAAATTTTGCATACCTGTGTACATTACTGTGGTGAAGAAGTGGATATCTATGGTTCTCTCCCAATCCCCTCCTGAAAATGCCTGTATTGCTTCACCGTTGTTCTTCCCTCTTCTTGCTTCCCCATTTCACCACTTTCCTATCAACCCCATTTTCACACATTTAATCTGGTCAAATAATAAAATCACACACAACACACATGGCCATAAAAAAAAGCCTTCACTTATTCTCCTCTGCATTTGCAATGAGTTTGGAATCCCGCACCGATGCCAAGCAGCAGTGAAATGCTGTTCTCATCCTATGCCAGTATCTAGTGAGTTTTTGTCATTGATTGCACTAGTCTGTTTAGCACTATGCAATACTGCTTAAACTCACTGCCCTAGAGGAGCACAGCATAAAAGCAGTATAAAGGCACTACTTTGAAACAGTTGCTCTGAAAGTTTTTAGACTGCTGGATGTCGCAAAGTTCAACTTATTATGTGCAGTATTGACATAAATCATTTGACGGAAAATTGCTTTTACCCATAGCATTAAGGGTTCGATTCCAGATGCCTCTCATATCATCTCTCATGCGTTATGTCTATGATATTGTTAATCACTCACATCTTAACATTTGCCACAGTTATGTGTTCTCATGGAGATATATTGAACACTACCAAAAGAGTCTATATGAAGTGACATCCATCTACACAACTATGAGTTATTTTTCCAACCCTTATCTGGTTGTTATAAGCCTGCCTATTTAATTCAATGCATTAAGAAAATCTCCACAGAAAAGGCAAACCAGTTACAGCACAAGCCTTCATGAGTGTCAAATTCACAAGAAAAAAGAACCAACGAAGGAAATAAGCAATAGATAGAAAGAAAAGCACTCCACCACCCCCATAAAGCCCTTTGAAGATACATCATTTAAACCAGGCGGGAACAACACCACCAACCTGATAATCCAAGTGTGTTCTTTTCTAAACATCTCCTACAAGCCAAATGTATTTAATCCCTTTAAACAAATACGAGTTATAGCAGTGAATCTAAAAGATGCTGTAGAGTGTTGCAAAGTATATTTATAGAATGCATTAGATATCCTTTTATTCCTAATATCTCTTTAACGTTCAAAAATTTGTACTTTAAATTGACTAGGTGCCTGTCCCACATTAAAAGCAGAACAACTACATACAACTAATTAAACAATCCATTCAGAAGTACAAGTGTTCAAACGTCAGATATCAAATACACTAGACGTATTTGCAGATGAAAAGTGTTTAATTTTCACAGCATATTTGAAAGCTGTACAATGCCCACAAGGATAACAACCTAGTATTGGTATTACCTCCATAAAAAAACTGCATATTAGATTCAGAATGGAATGTTTTTTTTTTTAAATATTCAAAAAATTCCCAGTGTTTTTTCCTCGCCTATATGTAAAAGCACAATGTGTTGTAATAGTTTGGCTAGCTTATTATCAACCAAAAGTGTTCCCCAATATTTATTAATTAAATTGCAAAACAATTCTGTATTGCTACCAAAACTAGTGACTAGGCGTATATGTGTGTGATTTTTCTCCTTTGATTTATATTGTAATAAGGCAGGTCTATGTACTGAATAACCAAAATTCTTAGCCTGATATATATTATATTATATTATTGTTATTATATTATTATAACCTCTTGCTATTTATCTGATTATACATACCTCATTATGTTTATTCAACTCTTCTACAGAAGAACAAAGTCTCTTTATCCATAAAAACTGAGATCTAGGAATATTTCTAATAATATGCGGTGGATGACAACTACTGACATCCAATAAAGAATTGCAATGAAAATCTTTATGAAAAAATGAAGTCATAAGTTTACCAGTAATATTTTTGATAACTTTAACATCGAAAAAAGAAATATGTTAAACATCATAAGATACTGGGAACTGTAAACACTTTTTGTTGTCATTTAAGTACTGTATGAACTCTTCTAAATATACAAAACATCTGTCTATCCCTTGCTCTAGATAAGTACGATACATCTGCCTATCAAGTGAACTGTAAGGTGGGTCACAAGTGATATAAATGTTAAGATTCAATTACTGCTTGACAACACTATATTTCTGATGTCCCAAATCTTTTTCAAACAGATGTATATGGATGTATTAATTATTGTCACTCTATATGTCCTCTATACTTATCTCATGCTGTTCATAGTACAGAGTAGGACATATTCTGATTGAGAAGACACATCATACTGATGCACTATTAGGATGTAACATGAATGTCCAATGACAGTACCTTCTATGTCATCTACAGCCCTGTGTCTGACATCACCTCCTCTGTCTCATAAGAATATACTGTAGCATCTTTAATAGGGTAATGGATGAAATGTTCATCTAATATGATGTCATTACTATGAAGAAACATACCGCACACACTTTTCAAAATATCCGGCCCTACACAAATAGTTAGCGTATCTACTGATTCATACTAATCATTTCAAAAATGTACCACCCCTTGTCATTTGTAGCAAGCTGCACACAAATAACTTGTGATTCGTGGCGAGACCTGCAAAACAGCTACTAGTTGAAGAGTGTATTGAGGCAGGCCTTACAGATGTATTTTGAGGAGACACATACTGAGTGTAGTCACTGATAGTCACATTTACAGTCATGATCGCATTTAATTAGCTAATGAAATCTTGCACCATTTGTAAAAAAATAAAAGACAATCATCTGGATTTGAACCTTGCCTCACCTCTACTTTGAACCAAAACGTACACCCTGTGACATAGAAAAACCCAAGCTAAAGGTGAATGTTCCACTCTCAGTGCTGTCCAGAATACCGACAGTCATGCATCTCCACTGAGCCTGTTTGCATGAATGAAGGTGTATGAAATAAAAATTTTCACTGTTTTCCTTAAGCAGAGAACTGTGTTTGCTTGACACTTAATGTGTTGTGAATGACGAAGGCAAGGCCACTGTTATTTATGTAATAATGTTATTTATTTAACAAAACTTTGGCACCAACATTTAAAAGACAGACTACAGCATGGACATTATACTGACTGCCAGCATTTTCTCCCATTACATATCTTGCAAGCCTGATACATGAAATATTAACAACAAACAGTTGCAGTTAACTCCAAACAAGTCAGTTACTGTATGACCCTATTTGCACAGAGTTTGGTACTGAACACCAGTGTTCACTGCTACTTCACAAGTCCAAGTTGAATTCCTGAACTTCTAATCATGCATGTGATAATACTTTGCCATCATCCATGCTAATCAAGTTGTCAGTGATGAGATTGGTGTATCACCTGTCTTTTTCTGGTTTCTTGACTCTAATCCTCCAATACATGGAATTGCATTCATAAACACAAGAGGAGGGCAGTAACATGCATGCTTATCTGAATAATCTGATAGTCTTGCTTGACCTGCAACAATGCACTTGCAAATTATATATCAACAAGTGGGCCATTGTCAAACAGACAAAGCAATTACATAGCCTAAGTACATTGCTATATTAGTATGGGTTTATAGTGACAGTGGACATATCCCATTGATATTATCAGTAACTTTTACTAATGTGGACATACCTTCATCTGAATATAAAGACACATAACTCCATCATTGCACTACTCGTGTTTCCCAAGTGTGTTTCTGTGTGTGTATGTGTGTGTGTGTCTCATTTACACAGCATCATGAAAAACAGGTGCATGTCTGTCTCACGTCTGCAATATGCATTCATGACAGCTTATTTGACCTAGATTGACAGAATTTATTTATAAGTATTTTTGCAAATTTTGCTTACACAATCATATCCCACCTGACTTTGCAAAAATGTCTCATAACAGTATATGTTACCTGCAACACTATGATGATGTCATCCTGTATAAAGTGCACTGTGACCCTACTAGAGTCAGATTTCTGTGGTGGTGCTAACATTAAGTACTTTGCTTTCTGGTTTGTGTCACCTGGCATGTAGCAGTTGTTAACTCACACCATTCAACCTTTCTGTATACAGACTCATGTCAGTTTTAGCCTCCCTAGTGATGTCATCCTTCAACTGTCAGTTGTAGGCAATTTTACACTGGAATGTGAGTCCACAGCTATGTCAGTCACTTCTCCCTGCATCATCTTCTCAGCCTACACTGATAATTCCATCCTCTATCAACTGCACTCTGACAGAGTACAATTAAACTTTTGTGGTTACACTAGTTTTATATTGTATAGAATCCAGTTTTTATACATAGACAGGTATGATGTATGAATGTGACCTTAGTTAACTTGTGGGTATGGATTGATGGTATATTACAGTATTTGTATGATGTTTTGAATCTGCTTCCATTTGAGTTTCGGTCAGGAGAACCTTTTACATAGGCTGAATCATTTTTCCCTCTATCCACATGACATCCTTTCTGTGAAACATTGAGGATGCTATCATCTCAAAGATACACAGACACATCATGAAGCAGAGACCCTCCATGACCCTCTACAAGCCATCTCCAGACCACTGTATCTGTGATTGTTAATTCTGTCATGGAGTGGTGCTCATGTCCCATATGGAGTGAGGCAGACTTTAATAAAACTAAACACATACCCCTACTATTTTCCCCTTACCCAGATATAGCAATTTGGTTCAAATGGCATACTAATGGCTAAGCTTGTATAGGCTCTTTGCCACTAGCCTAGAAATCTCCTATGACCCTATGCCCATTGCACATGTAGATATTGTTGTCACCCACATGTGCTATGTTAAGATGTGGATGTACTGTAGTACTACAACGGTATATTCCAGTCTGGGATTTGAGCTACTGTACTGATGCCCACTGCTGCCATTTGGTTATATGTTCCTTCCATAACAGCTGTAGTAATATGTCTCCTGAGGACTCAGGACATGGGATGATGCTATGTATATTGTTGTCTTACTAAGGCATGTGTTCTGATAGTGGAGTATATCAACAGTTTACATTCTTATTCAACCATCACAGTGACAGCTGCAGTATGGCACAGGTGTGCATGTGTATACTTAGCATCTGGAAATATTATCTGATATACAACCATATTACGTCAAAGTGATTACATAGGCAAATACTCCTGGGTTCATCAACATGTTGTAATGCTGTTGTACACAAACATATGACATTCTGAGATTCACTTGTGACCTTGGCAAATTCTCTGTATGCAGTATTATGTTGCTTTTCATGAGGATTATAGAGGTGTTCCCCAGCAGCATTTTGTGACTGTCAGTATTTGTGTCATTAACTGTTCTGCTTGAAATGCATCCACATCAGTTGTAATGTGTTGATATATGGTGTCAGGGTCCTCACGCACATATTTCCACTGATAAACAAATAGACATATGATGAATAACTGATGTAATAATGTGAAATATTTAGAGCTGTACAACTATGTTAACAATTCCACTGTGTCACATGTGATTCATACCCAAGGTTTTATTTGGAGTTGATGTATAGCTTGAAGTCTAGTTGTACCAGAGGTACAGGTATAGTGTGACTGTACAGCATCATGGATGTACCAGTACATCACATCAGTATTACCACTTGAAAGTTTGCATGAACACATATGGATGTATGTTAAGGTTTTGTGGCAGTATAACATTTTCACTGGCAGTGTCAGGTGGACAATGATTGTGTGGCACATGCCATAAGGTTTGACATGTACATATAGAGTGTGTTCCATGTATTGTTTGTTATGTGTAAAATATCTCAGTGACAGGTTCCTCACTCACTGACACTGGACTTTGCATTGCTGTAATTTCTATGCACTTGGGCATAGCTGATGCATTGCCATCAGTCTCACATACTGTTTTATTATTCATTATCACATATAATTCTTTAATTCACACTTCAATTGCAGATGTTTCAGAAAATATCCATTGCTATTTTATATGGCAAATTCATGCAATACCCAGCTGTTTGTAGGGAATTCATTCATAATACTGTGGTGTTTGCATGTGTTGTTATCTGTATGGCCTATATCTACATCAGGCAGTGGTACCTTTGTCAATTGTATCACATCTGGCACAGTGAGCTCCCACATCTGGTAGACAATGCAGAACTATTCTCTCGGATGCATACCCGTTAGGATTTGACAGTGCAGATTTCCTTTCAAGATATCGTACTTGAAGCATGTGTGGTATATCTTTCTATGTTGCATTCAGTAAATACACAACTCAGTGATGACATTGATGGTGTGGGTTTGATTCTTGTTGGGAAGATTGTGACTTATACGTTATGCAAACCTTTCAACTTGCCTGGATTGCCACTGATTTCAAATCCAGGTTTAGCACTATCCCTCTTAAATGCTTCAAAATGTGGTCAGTTTTGAGGAGGGGGGGTGAATTCTTCTCATAAAATATTAATAATCATTATAGTTGTACACGTTTGTTACTGCAGAATATGTATAATAAATTACAATCACATATTCTGCCAATGGCACATGTTAGTGGTCAGAATATTTTAAAAGTGTCCATGCTTGTTTACGTTTCTTTCTACATTTGTCCAGGAGTCTTTTGCTATGCATTTCTGATTGGTTGAGAGCTATGGTGACATGTTAGTGATGTTCAAGAAAATAATTTTGCAGATCATCAGGGTATGCACATGCCCCCTATTGTAAATACCATGTTGGTAAGTGTCCTCTCCAGCATATCAGTGATGTTTATATCACAACCAGTCACCTCCACTGACATGTATATGCTATCATGTGTGTTTATTTCATAATCTACTTGCTCTCAGGAGGTATAAATAGCAGTATGTACTGTGCTCGCTACATATGTGCATAATGTTTTACTACTGACTTGCTTTTGAAGTATACATATATTGACATATCTTATCTTGGGAACATGTTGATATTTACCATGCCGTCTTCCTCTTTATTAATTCCTGTCATTCATGCCTGTCCTTATTTTCAGCAGCACACTTTCCATGCCCAGTATACATTTTTTTGCATTCGCCCTTAATGTCACCTCCTCCTCTATTATTTTGCTTTGCAAGTAGTTGGTTTAGTGTGCATTCACTCATCGCACTTTTCTTTACCGGGTCGTCACTGCTCTTATTGCAGTATTTTCAACCATGTTAGTCATTGTGGCTATCCGTGTGATCTTGGAGATGAAGTCTGCCCACAGGCAAACTTGAATGTCTCTTATTTCTGTGCTCACGTTGCTTTGCATGGTTTCCAGGCCAGCAGCACTGTTTCTGGCCATGAAACCTTGCTTGTATTTGTATAAACATGATAACAAGCATGAATATGCAATTAGCAGTGCAGCTCATCAGACTAACATGTAAACTCCATGTAGACTCTACCTGAAGCCTACATGGAGTTTATTAAATCCCCAAGATTGTTTTATAATTATTTTTTTCTGCTTTTCTTACATCTGACTACCATTCTAGGAAAACACTTTTTATAATTTTCTTTCAACGCTTCCCACAACTAGCACCAGATTTAATAACACACTCTAGTTGAAACGTAATGTTTCCATAAACACATAGTTATTTTTTTGTACTTTCATCTCATAATTACTTATTTGTTCTTTTTATTCCTTCACTCAATCTGATACACTCCAGATATTTTAATTGCCTCATTTTACAACTGAAAACTTTTCTTAACATCATTTCCTCTCTTCTTCTTCCCCTCTCAAATCACAATTAAAATCTCTCATATTAATTACTGCATAATCTAAAATTTTAAGAAAAATATTTTCCCTTTTTTTCTTAATACATATGCATACAGTTTGAAAGTTCTACATACCTGATTATGCTATCTGAGATCTACAATAGTTAATATTACCATCTTTGCTGATGTTATATTCAGTATTTTCACTGAATTTTTACAAAGTATAACTTTGCCTGAACATAATTCTTTTCCTAGGTTACATATTGTATCTCCTCCCTGACGTTTCTTTGTAGTCTCTTTTGTTATGTAAATAATCTTACATCTTCCAATATTATCACATCGACATCACACTTACTACATCAATTTTAGGATGCCTATTCTTCTACTTATATGGTTAATACTACTTCCGATACCTCTGACTGAATTTTTCCACAATTTCACCCCATGAACCATTTTTTTCAGAATTGACCCAAAATATCATCCCACAACCCCCCTGATTGTAGGGTTGTGAAAACATCCATAATTGTTTTAACATTTTCTTTGAATTGAACAAATTCTGTTGCAACAGCTCCTTAGACTATTGTACATCTTTAGGCACTGCACCACTGTTTGCCTCTGTGCTATCCACCATCTTGGATCTCCTTGAGTGCTGTTCTCCCAGCTGCCACTGTGCTAGGAATGGAACAAGCAGTCTGGTAATGAGTAGGGGTTCTTTATCGACTCTCACCACTTATATACATTATTTACATAGTGTATATTATTTATATTATTTGCATAGTATACATTTATAATTATTTATACCTTTGTACAGTACAAAACAATTTCATATCAATAAACACATCACCCACCCTTTTTTTAATGCCAGAAATGTGTTTTCTTCAAGATTTCTGATAAAATTAATTTCCCCTTAAACTTTACTTCATTAAGTGTATCAATCCATAATGTCCATCGAATAAAAATAATTATTTTATAATTTTTTCAACTTCTTTTTTGTTTTTTGTTACCATAATACCCACATCAAAACATGTTCTTTTTAAGTGTTCAACCTTTTCAAAACATTTAACATTTTGTTTTTACATATCTCTTCCCATAGCTTCTTTACTCTAGAGCATTTCAAACACTCATGTTCTTTTGTTTCAAATTCCACACAATGAATACATATTCTTGCTTACCTTCTTTTATAAGGCATGTTTGATTTAACAGGTAGTTCACCTATTGATAATCTCCACAAAAAAAATTTACATTAAGATATTTACTTAAACCACACAAATCTCATTCTAGTAGCATTATTTTTCTCCATCTCTCTAAAAGTTTACAAGGAAAAGTAAAACAATATTCTTTCATAAACTCAAATATCATTCTTTTCTATTTTTTTCAACAATGTTGACATTCAACTTCCATAAAAAAGATTTTGTTTTGGTACTCCTTTATATCTTCATTCATATAAGTTTTTCAACTTTTTCCTATCCCCATCATTTTCAAAACTCGCTTATATTTAGTATACAAAATACATTCTGTCAAATTCCTATTTTCTTTTTGTAACTTGTTAATGCCCTAAAGCCGCATAAACAATTGGGTTAATTTACCTTAATCCTATTTTTTCTTCCTTTGCATACAAATATCCACCCTGCTAACTGGGTTTAATCTTGACCCCTATATGAATGAAAATACAATAGACATAATCTCTTTTTAATAATTATATGGAATCATATAAATACCTGCTAAATAAGCTAACTTGCCTAAGTGAGTAGAATTTATCAAATAAACTTGTTTTCTTGTATGACTTTCAGAATGTACATATATCTCTTAATTTTTGAAAAAAAATGTCTCCTATTGTTTTTTTTTTTTATGGTCATTTTATCCAAATACTATTCCTAGTATATCTATAACCTTTAAGTTAAAATGTATAACTTCTATATTTCCCATGAAAAACATTTACTTTTATTCTTATTTATACATAAACCAATATCTCTAAGAATTTTATTAACTTTTTGCTTGTCTCTTCCATTCATTTTTTTCTTCTTGGTAATTAACTCTATATCATCTGCATATGTAAATATTATTGGTCATCATATTTCCTCCATTATCTTGTAATCTGACATATTTAACATTCTGTTCTTTTTATTGATAATCACATTCACAACTAAAGCAAATATAAGACTGCTCACTGGGCATCCTTGCCTTATTCCACACTCTATATTAATTTCCTCACTTAACCATCCATGTAGAATTATTTCTACATAATTTTTCTCATGTACTGACTTAACTTTTACCATCCTTTCACGTATTTTATAAACCCATAATATAGCCCGTAAAGATTCATATTATGTTTTATCAAATGCCTTTCTTAAAACTCCTATCATGACTTTTGCTTATAATATCATTTATTAATTATTTTGCTATCCATAATAAATCCTGACTTCCTTTCTTTCTACCAATGATTGCATGCTGAAGCAACATATCCACTCTATTTGTTAGTCTTTTAGTTATTGTCATAAATATCTTATAGTCTATATTATTCAGTACTATTGGTCTCTAATGTTTTATATCATCTTTCTCTCCTTTTTTCATATAAATTTCATGATCGCAATACATATCACTTTATCTACCATACCTATCTTTAGTCATTCATTTAATACCACCACAAAAAAAAAACTTTTTTCCAATTTTCCATATCATTGTACATATGATATTCAGTACCATCTAGTCCTGTAGCTTTATTCAGATTTAAATCTTTTTAATATGTCATTTAGCTCTTTCACATTTCAATTTTTCCACAAATTATCATTATCTTCTTTACTTACTTTAACCACTTTCCATTTTATGTGTCACATTTGCCTCGTTCTTTACAAAAATTTGGTCTGTATACTTTTTAATTACCTCAAGTATTCCATCTTGTGTCATTTTTTTCATCTTCATTATTTTTTAATTCCCTTATTATTCTTTTATTCTCCTTTAATTTATTCAAGTAAGGTGCCATCTCTTTTCTTCCTTGTAAAAAATATTTGTTTATGTAACAGTGTCCTCATCTTTTCCAGATTTATATCATATATTTTCTTTTCTAATAAAAAAACTGTCTTATCCATCAACATTTTTAAACACTTCTTGACTTGAATGCTTATATTTTAATTTTACTGTCATTCTCTTTTCTTCTTGACACTCCAAAAAACACTTTTTATATTTTCCTTGAAACTTATCCACCGACTTGTCCACTTTTCTTAAAATATTCTTAGACCACTATGATCCTTCCATTGTTGTTATTCTCTTTCCTATCTTCTTTATTTAAGTCTTTTTCATTAATACTCTTGACACCTTTACTTATTTCTATGTATCATTCATTTTGTATACCTCTAGCCATATGGCTATGTGATCTGAGAAGCCTATCCTTTTGTTTTGCATAATTTTAAGCTGTCAGATACTAAAAAATAATCAATTTTGGTTTTAATTTCAGTTCTTCTTTAAGTCCAGTGTTTATTATCTTATAAGTATAGCTTTCCACTTTTCATTATCTCATATATAATTTTAACATCACTACTTTTTTTCTTAAATTGCAACTGATGTCCCTCACTAATATTATATTCATATTAACACTTATATAATTTATAATTTTTAAACATTATTTCTCTTTCTTTCTTTCTTTGTGTATATATTGCAATAATGCTGTAAACATTTTTTTAAATTAAATCTATCACTGTTATTCTTCCCAATTCTAGCATTGTAAAATCTAAGATTTTAATGTTGTCTTGACATCATACACCTTTTCCTGAGGATGTATCTTTTCACATGTTATATACAGTGTTTCCACCCCATAACACTTCAGTTTGTAACCTTTCTTCTTCTGTCAAGATTCCAGTATCATCTAATATAATTTTGTGCATATCAAGTGAAGCACACCTTTCTAAAATATCTAATCTTCATTTAATATTCTTCTTACTATTAACATTTAAAGCTAAGATGTTTAGCCTTTAAAATAAAATTATTATTATTATTATTATTCCCTCTTTCATCCTTTGCCTTTTTTGTTTTCTTTCACAACTACACTTTTAAACTTTCTTTTCCTTTCTTTCATCCTATTGAATTTTTCTTTCCCCTCACTACTTGCCAGTTTACATATTCCTCTTCATTCTCATCAAGCACCTCTTCTTCACCTTTTCTTTCCCCGTATTTTCCCTTCATTATTATATCTTTATTTCTTTACTGTGTACTAGCCTGTCTTTCTTGTTCCTTTTCTGTATTTTTATCTAGGTCACATTCTGTCTCCTTTGTAGATTGTTTTCTTATAACTTCTACATTTTCCTAACAATCCTCCCATGGATGTCCAGTTTTTCTACTTTTTTTAATATTTGATGTCACGTTTAATTGTTTCATGCACTGTCTTGCCACAAATAAAAAATTTTCATTTATCACAACCATTAATCAAGTGATTATTTTTTCCATAGGAAAAAATATGTTTTTGGCTGCCCTCCATATTTAACAAATCCTCTGTTACCATTCATATTAATCACACATGGAATATGTACGACATTTTCTTTTTCCACATTTCCAACCCCCAGTCCATAAACGTCATCATCATATATTTTTGTTGTGGCCATAACATCTTTACATATAGTCTTTAAATATTCGTTCATTCTTCTTTTTTTGATTTTGTTCTAAATTGTATCAAGATTCTCTTTTTGGTTTCTCTGTGAAAAGTCTGCACCACATACTCACTCCAAGGATTACCGTTTTTATGTTCATTCCATTCTAAAAAATTCTCCATATCTTTTTCTGGTTCAAACAATAAAAGCTCTTACCTCCTTGGGTGAAACATGCAGTGGGGCAATTACAGTATCCCATACTTCATACATTCCAAGTCTTTTTTCTTTCTTACTGCTTAACCTTATAACAAATTTCTTCTTCACTTCCTTCACTTTTTTGACTCTTCTCTCCTTTTTTCACCATCTGTGCATAGGATTTCCTGCCCCAGCCACCTCCTTTTCTTGTATCTTCTCTACAATTTCACCCCATAAAGCTGCCACTTCAATCTCTAGTTCACTCTGGTTGATCATTTTCTTTGGCTAAATGTCCCACAACCCTCCCAATTGGAGGGTTGTAATAACACACCCATCTTGCAATTCTCCCTGCAATAACATTTTGTGAAACATCAACTTAAAATCTTTTGAAAGTTTGTTCACCTTTACCTTATCACTGTGTTTCTTCTTTCCTGATGCACTGCTCACATTCATCAAACTCCACCACCAATGGACCCCAATCCACTTTGAGATCTTTTACCTCTGACAGCTCTTCTTTTCCTCTTATACCAGCAACCAACTCCAAATTGCACTCAACCACACTTTCTTCCTGTTTCTGCCTACACGTCCACAATGGAAGCAAGAAGTTTGATGCACCACCAACAATAGTGTCCCTGTGCAAGTAGGGGAAGTTCCCTGATGCCCTGGCCTAATTTCCCCTAGTATTATAAATGCCACCTCACCTGAAAAGAGGCTAGTAGCCTAGTGTGACTAATTCAATCAACAAAAGATAAATCAAATAAATACAAATAAATAAAATCTATTCCTGGAATTTTTAGTGCCACTCTTAAAAGAAATATAGTACAAACAGAGATAAGGTATTGCTGAACAGTATTCGAAAAGGATTTCATTAGTGCAGTTACCTTCCTCCCACTATCACCCATCTATCGTTCTTTTTCCCTCCCATCTATGAGCCCTATGCTTGACAATGGTAAAATGCTGTGCTCCAAGTGATGCCTTTCTCTAAAGTTTATTTGTGAAATCCCCTGCATTTATGTACCCTTAACCTAACTGCTATATATTACTGCATTTCAAATCATCTTAAGTTATTGTTGCTGTCTCTGTTTCTAATACACTGAAGCACAGTGCCATTCTCTGTGCCTGTCTGAACCACATCCTTCAGTCTAGATCACCCTATATGTTTTTATAACAGTGCACCTACCTTACTTTGATGTGGATAAAGTGAGCTCTATAACATGAACAAATCATGTGTGGAAAAATAAGTCCTGCAATTCTATTACAAACTTGTATACAACAATGAATGCATTTTATTTTTCTCATGGTTTTTCTGTTAATCTCACAGCAACAGTTTCCCATTTCATTTCCATTTAGTGAGCTCTGTACAAATTTTAATGTTGTAGGTTTGGTGTCTCAAAGGGAAAAGATCCTTGATGCACAAGGGATGACCCGTATACCAAACTATAGCAAGTATACATGAAGTCATACTACTGCATGGACAGCTGCTTTCATTCACTGTGGCTTGGCATGAGAGAAATATACATTACAGCCTTGTTTCCCCTGCTCCATGTCAGGTTAAAAAGGGCTTGTTGTATAAGTCATGTAGTCACCCGGATACCTTACAATGACCAAATTGTAGTGAACATGTAATATGAGGCAAAATCTATATTTGCTGATCAGAAAGCTTATGCCCGATATGCACTAGTGGTATGAGAAACACAACAACAGTGGACAGTCCTGGAAATGTTAGCAATGTACTTCACAAAGGATGCCCCATTATTATTTGTAGTTATTAGTGGTTAAAAGATACAAACAGTTTCTGGATGACATAGCTGTTGTCAGCTTACTTGGCAAACAAGCAAATAAGGCAGCGATATCATAAAGGTCCAAAATAATTTATAAGTTATTGCAGAGTGAATTAGTGCAAATTTCTTATAATAGAAAACATATTATATACAAAGCAAAATGGTTAATACTGCAGGAGCACCTTCTGAAATATCAGGTTTTCCCAAGCAGTAACTAATTAGTGGTGTAGCATACTTATCCACTGTCCATTTCATTGCACTAGCTGGCAGTTAGCTGTAGGAAGCTAGCAGAATTAGATACAGGAAAAGCCTTTAAGAATAAAAGTTCATTTTCAGGTGAAATAGGTGGCATTATATTCTATGAAACCATTCATTAGTGTTTTCACATATCTGTGTGCTTGTATGGCAGTGTTACACAGTGTCATCAAAGCATATGGAAGATTGTGGAATATTGCAACAAAACAAAATGAAACTCATTTAGTTTAATGATCACATAGGCCTCTGAAACTTATTTCTGTGAGAGTTTACACATCACCACAGATGACATTTAAAGGGTTCTTAAAAGTATAATTATGGTGGTAAAACAAAGAAACATTTACATTTATGCCTGCTTGGATTCTGCCAGCATTTTGGTATTTTAATTACTAAAAAAAGAGTTGTTCATCCATCACAAAGACTGAATGTACATTATTGCAAAAAATCATCACACATCAATGTTTTACTGATTCATTATTGACTGTAATTTTATTCAGCTGTCAGTCTTGAACAACGCAGAAAGACGCTGTTAGCAGAGTTCGTATGCTATTCTAAACTACTGAGTTGTATTATCAATGCCTGCCGATTAAAGAAAATTAAAAGGTTTTCTGGTTTACATAATAAACCCCTTTGAATGATATGTGTTGTGATTTTCATCATGTGTTAAGCTGTTATGCAGCTGTGGGAACCAATTATTTGATGCATGATGTTGAAGGGGATTTGAATTTTATATATGCTTGTAAATAACAACAAAAAAAGTCAGTGAATAACACTTCATACACTAGGGTTATCTGTATCAGAGTAACACTCTCATACTGTTCTTAAACAGGGCAATGTATGACAGAGCAGGAGAAAGAAGATGAACCTATGGAATTAGTGAAGGAAGCAAGGATTACAGTTCCAGATCTTGAAATCATTTTGAATGGTGGGTGAGTAATAATGCTTTAGCTTTAGAGTTACATAAATAATTTAAGAAAAAAACATCATGTTTCAGAATTATTAAATAACTGTGATTTATAAACAGAAAAAAGGAACTAAAAGAGCAAATGTTTACTCATATCTTGCTCGGTATATTCTGCATCGATCATTCTATTATGAAACAAAGATCCTTTTATGAACTACATCCATCTTTCTGTTCTGGACGAAAACTCATTTCAAGGTGTGAACTCCCTGCTTCAGCAGTAAAGATTCTGTCATCTTCTTTGATGCGTGTAACTTTTTGCTTAGTACGTCTGTGTTATCATTCACAAATTACTTTGGTACAATCATGCTAGGAAAATAACCTTTTTTCAATGTAAATGCTAAAAAGAAAATGACTAGTCTGACAGTTTTTTTCAAGATAGCTTTAACAAGATATCTACCATTAACAGGGATTATTGATTTTCCCACTGTTTTAAAAATTGTATAGGGATCTTTATGAAATTACCTCTCTTGCTTTATTGTTCCTTCTGGGTTTTTTGTTCCAGTTTCTAATATTATTACTTTAAGTATTCTGTCTTCAAATCATCTATAGTCATGCAAAACTTTTTCTTCTACTTAATAAGCATTACTGAAGATGTCCAATGTAGTACTCAGCAGGAAATACAAAGAAATAGTGACAACTGATGCTCAAAATTTTCCAAATTGTCTGCAAATGTGTGTGTGTGTGTGTGTGTGTGTGTGTGTGTGTGTATATTTATATATATATATATATATATATATATATATATATATGTGTGTGTATTATATGTGTGTGTGTGAGAGAGAGAGAGAGAGAGTGCACATGTATACATGCATGTGGTGCAAATGTATACATGATGCATGCATGTGTGTGTATGTGTGTGTGTGTGTGTGTGTGTGTGTGTGTGTGTGTGTGTGTGTGTGTGTGTGTGTGTGTGTGTGTGTGCGTGTCTGTGCATCTAAATGTAGTGTATGTGTATATGTGCGCATGTATGAGTGTTTGTTTGTATGTGTGTGTGTGTGATGTTATCTAGTGAGGGTTTAGTGGGTCTATATGAGATCACCGAACGCTTAAAAAAGCGAACGGTGATTGATCGACCCTATGTAAGTGAAAGCTTAAAATATCGAAGCAATAGAAACCCAAATTTTTTCCTAGGGAAAGAATTTGCTTGTCCGTTTCTGTTGCTTCGGTGGAAAGTTATGGGTCAGGTTCAGGTAAGTGTGAGACTGTGTGGATGTGAGTGTTAGGGCAGGTTAGGTGAGTTAGGGTTAGGGCACGGGTTAGGTATGTGTGCGATTGTGTGGACGTGAGGGTTATGGCAGGTTAGGTGAGTTAGTGTTAGGGAACGGGTGAGGTGAGTGTGCGATAGTGACGGACCATAGGGATAGGGTTTAGGTTAAGGTAAGTGGAAAGTTAGTGATGTGTGTATAGTTTAGTGTAGGGTTATGTGTCAGATTTTAGGTGCATGTGTGTGGATCGCTGTTTGTTTGGTGTGCTTGTGTTGTGTGTATGTGTTTTGGAATAGTGAGCTGTTCTGACTGTTTGAGATTGTAAGCTTTCGCTTACATAGGGTTGATTAATCACCGTTCGCTTTTTTATGCGTTTGGTGATCTAATATAGACCTGGGTTTAGTATAGGTTGCTGCTTCCTGAGTCCATGATCTGGTAAAACAGGTAACCAGAACATAAATAAGTAATACAACAGTAGCTACCATGTATAGCAAGTACTGGACAGATTTCAAAATGAGCAAACATATCAGGAACTTAGCACAGTAAAGAAGTAGAGATGGCACAATGCATAACAAACCCTTATATACAGAAGAATCAACCAGAGTACCTCAGATGTGGTCTGAACTCTACCTTGACCAAAAACAAGAAATGTTCAGCACCGAGGGTGAAATTCCAAACAGTTTAACGTGGCAGCTCCAAAATAAAGATGAAATAAACAGCAGACCAGTTTCAGCCAAAACATTTACCTTCCTCGGTGCTATAATAATAACAAGCACACACATAAATTTATAAAGTAAGCTTAATAGCAAAATAGCATCTCATTGGATCATTAATTAACCTAATTCAGGCCAGGTTTAAACAGACCTCCCAACCTAATAATCCAACTGGATTCTTTTTTATTTAATATAGTATGCCAACCAAGTTTAGACATTCTGTTTCCTGTGATTTTATCAATAATAATACATTTAAACTGGGAAGTAGTGTGGGTAATAGTTTGTTTAAATAATGAACTTGACATTCCTTTATTTCTTATGTCACTGAGGTGGTCAGAAATATGAACCCTCTGTGACCTAGACATTTGCCCCACATAAAAAGCAGAGCTGGAGCAAGTAACCAGATATATGACCCAGTCAGTGCTACAGTTTCCAAAACATAAAATATAAACCTTAGAAGTGTTGCTGCTAGTAAATACTTTGCTCTTTAATACATGATTACATGCTGAATAATGTCCGCAGGGAATGCACCCCACCAATTTGTCCCCAAATAAAGTTAATGGATGTGTATTGGAGGGTATCTTGTGTTTATAATGATTAAAATATGAGCCCAGCGTAGGACCTCTACGGTATGAGAAAAGACATTTTTTTTCAGAAAGAATCTGACAAAGCTTGACATTTGCCATGAGAATGTCCCAGTGGTGATTAATGTTCTGCCTGAAAGTATTAATATCACACACAAATATGATAACAAAATGAACCGGCTCAATTGAATTACTGTCCTTGGGAATATATTGTAACAAAGAATGTCTCGATTGTTGTGAAGTAAATTGACTCACCTCATTTATGTTATGAGTATCATATCCCCTCTGAAGGAATCTGTTTTTCAAATCCTGTTGGTAAAAATCATAGGAGTTTTCAGAAGAACAAATATGTCTCATCCTTAGAAATTGAGATTTGGGGATGTTGTGGATGATGTGCCGGGGGTGATGAATATTGACAAGGAGTAAGGTGTTATATTGAGGATGTTTATGAAATACCTCAGTCTTGAGTGTGTGATCAACCTCTCTAGTGATGGTCACATCCAAAAAATGTAATTTGATTGCTGTCAAAATTTAATGCAAATTGGATACCCCACTTATTCTCATTGAGGTACTGTACAAATTCCTTTATGTATATATCATCCCCCCTTCCACACCACATAACAATCATCCAGATATCACCACCAAATATCAATTTCATCAAGATATACATTATGATTGACATAATAAATAGGTTGCTCCTCAATATAGCCCATGAAAAGGTCCGCATAAATGGGGGTAAAGGAAGCCCTCATAGCAGTGCCTTTCACCTGCCAATAACATTTACCATGGAAGTAAAACATGTTCTTAGTTAACACATGTTCTGTAAGGCAAACAAGTAAGGTGGTAAAGCCAGGAGAAAATAAATTGACTTTGTCCAACCAAAATTGAATGGCCTCTAACCCAGCCCAATGGGGAATGATGGTGTACAGGGCAGTCACGTCCAATGTGCACATTAACCAACCAGAATCCAATTGTGTATCTCTCACAATCTGTAGGAATTGAGTAGTATCTTGTATCCTGGCCCTGACCATGGATAGAAGGGGTTGAAGATATTTAGTCAGAAATGCAGCTAAAGGTTCTGTGATTGACCCTCTGCATGAGACAATTGGTGGTTTACATAAATCTTTATGAATTTTGGGCAATAGATAGAGATACTGGGATTGGGGATCAGACACGGTCAAATGATACATGATTTGATTACTAATAATACCCTCATCCAGGGCAAGGTTCAGGAATGTATCTGTTTCCAATTTGAATTTTAGTGTTGGATCTAGTGGCATGTGCATATAAAATTGCCCATTGGATAGCTGTCTTTCGGCCTCTGCAAGATACATTGACCGATTCATACCCATAATCGCCCCACCTTTGTCGACTGGTAATATGACAAATGTCATGATTATTCCTAAGCTTGGTTAACACCTCCTGTTCCTGCTTAATAAGGTTGTGTTTCATGTTAGTAAGAAGAAACTTGTTAAAGTGTAGATCTTTGAGCGCACAATCCTTAAATATAGCAACGTGTTTGTCCATGGGTGGCATAAAAGAGGATTTCTGGAAATGAAAATCAGTAGATCTTTGAGCCTGTGTATTGTCTGTAAAAAAACTATTTTAAATTCAACAATCAGCAGAAATTTGAGACATCATTGGCAAATGTATCCTCATTAACAATTATTTCAACTTCAGATAGTGAGTAGGTGGAAATGTTATGCACATTACTAGTATCTCTTAATGGGACAGAATCAGATCCAAAAGATGTTGAATAGTATTTGTGGGAATGGTGTTTCTTACCCCCTCTATGCTTGCCCCCCCTAAAGGGTCAGTACTTAGGCATCTCTTAGCTGCAGGTGATTCTGAAATGGGGGTGATTTCAATATCAGTGGCGGAGGATGAATCATCCCCAGACGTGGCATTTCACCCATTTGGGCCTTTTTAATTATGGACCTTTTAAAGACTAGTTTGGTCTTATCTTGCTCAACAATTTTGACATTTTTATGTAACCCAAAAGGTTTACCTTTCTCATAATCTGTGATGTCACAATTGAATTTGTGGATCTTCTTAGTTTTGAGCTGTTGCTCTAAAGTAAGTAAATCCTTGACTAATTGGTTAACATATTTGTCAAAAAAGGTTCTCCCTCAAAAGGTCTGACCTTTTCACATATTATTTTAACTTCAAGAATGAACTTGTCAATTGTCCGCTCATAATATGGAATACGGATTTCAACAAGGGCCATAGAGGCTCTGTGCTGGGCTTGAAACCATTCATCTAGTAGTAAATCATCTACCAAACTCACCAAGGGTTGAATATGAACCCTAAGGCTGCGTGGAGAGATTCCCCGAACCTCGTATGCCTTAAACAGTTTGTGATTCCAAACATTAGTCCTGAGGGACTTCATACTCTTAGTCAGTTTAAGAAATAATGTTGAGCATATGTTTTCAGGATCATTAGCGCCTGGTATGGAATTATCTTTGGAGGTTTGTCCCAATCCAAAGACATTCAGGTCATCCCTGTCTGCGTAGAGACCTTGTAAAATTTTGGTGAGGTCCATAGTATTGATGGGACAATCCTGAAGATTGTTAATTGAATATAATCTAATCCCAACAAAAACCACAAGATATGAATAAAAATATTGAAAAACAGATTACACTAATTGCAGGGGTGGCTTGTGATATCAGACTGCAGGACTGCAGCCCCTCAGCTGTGAACCACAATGGTACATTCCTACAGTCCCTACAAATACTCCATACAAAGTGAATCTGGACTGCTGCTTTACCAGTTCGGATTCAGGAAGCAGACTGCTGATTCCCCAGAAGTCTATGCGGTGCCAACCACATAGACTGGAAGGGGATCAGACTGCAGAGTCAGCAGTCTTGGACTGTTCCAGGAATGAGCCGAGAAACCGCAAGTGTGCATTTCAGCGTGAATGCAGAAGCTTAGAAAACTATGTGGAGGTACAAGCTGTAGAATACTTCTTGCAGGAGAAAGCTGTGTGTGGATTACATGAGTTTAACATTGGATTACTTCTTGCAGGAGAAAACAGGTATGGAAAATTTGTTTGAAGTACTTTGCAGGTACGAGATTCATGTTACAGTACTGAAGGAATGGTTGGATGACTTTGCAGGTATGAGATTCGTGTTGCACTACTGAAGGAAGGGTGCATATGAGTGTGTGTGAAATGCCCCAGTTGGTGTATACTGGTGGCTAGAGAGAACTTGGGATACCTGCTGGTGGTGGTGCTGAACCCTGCACCTTGGCTGCAGGTTAAAAGAGCCTCAATTCCCTACCCACCACCATTTGTGAAGCTTTTGGAGATTTTTACCTCATATTTTGTTATGTTCTGTTCCTCATAAAATCTGTGGTTTATGAGTTTTTAATTCCTTAAATATTTGATGGTGCAGTGGTAGCATTGTTGCTGCATAGCTAGAGGTTTTCTGGTTTGCCTGGGGTGCCTTCTGTGTCAAGTCTGCATGGCCTCCCTGTGTTTGTGTGGGTTTGCTCTGGTGTCCTTCCATGTTACAAAGACATATGTCTGTAGTAGTTCTTCCTGGGCCTCTGCTGAAAATTGGCTTTTGTTCCAAGTCAGAATTTTCGGTTAACAAATGCTAAATAAATAAAACTAACAGGCATTTGAATTTCAGACTTCATATTCTCCAGAAGGTACATAGTAACACAAAACTTTGATTCTAGCAATTTTTTAAGTTTATATGATGAATATTTGAAATTTGTCCCTATTTTTGGGACTGTATTCCCCATTATTGGCTTTGTCCAGGATTTTTGTGCTAAGGTTGAGAGCTATGATGACAACTGAAGTCAATGAATATGTTTGAGGACTGTATTCCCCCATTACTGGCTTTGTCCAGGTGTTTTTTGCTAAGAGGTTGACAGCTATGGTGAGAACTGGGTTCACTAAACGGTAGCCATTTAAGTTTCAGTCTTCCTCTCTCTTTCACAAAACAGCTGATTTGGCATAGTGGTATGTTGCCCTTTCTGTTTTGCACAGGGCCCTGGGTTCAAGACTTGGCAGTGAAATGCATGGTGGTAATACAGCTTTTTATTCTAGCAACTTTCCAAGATTATACAAGCAATGTTTAAAATGTGTTCCTGTTTTTTAGGCTTTTCTCCCTCCCCAATACATTTTGGCTTTTTCCAGATTTCATGTGCTGAAAAGTTGAGAGATATAGCCAAGTGTCGAGTAGATTTTACAAGAAGCTGAGAGCTGCAGTGGAAGAAAAGTTTAGTGCTACTTATGCAGAGGCTGCTTGCCTTGTTACTAGCACAACCGGTAGTGTACTTGCTTTTGATGCTGAAGGCTGTTGGTTCTACTACCCCAATATGTAGATGCATTGCTGATATAGTACTCTTTTGTAAACAGGGTGGATGCTGCCATTTTGAGAATGTCCTTTTAGGCGAAGATACCTAGTAACTATGAACCCGTCCATTATTTGCCATCCATTCCCTATTGCAATATTACTAGCTTATTAGTTTTTTAATGTAATATAGGCAATTTATTCCTCTAGGGCAGCAGGTACTTTATTTGTAGATGAAACAATGAAATATAAAGTTGTTTGCAAGCAGCAACCTCTTCATTAGTTACAGATCTTTTTAATGTAGAATTATTTTGATGACTTTTACTTCTGCAGAGATTGTGCATATTTACTGATACTAGTGGATTGTAGAAGCTTGAGTAGACTTTTATGATGGAAATGTTTTCAATTGGGCAGTTTTGCCATTATTGCTGCATGCATTTTGTTTCATTGTTTACTGGAAAAATGTTCAAAACAATACATTTAAAACACCCTGTAACAACTGTACTGTATTATACAAGGAATGTAATTTAATGCAATCAGGAAGGTGCATCACAGAACACATGTATGTTTTGTGTACAAGGGGTCTATCATTTGAAAATAGACCAGAGTTAATCTTTATCTGTCACTAGCCAAATGTATTTTCTTTGAATGTGGGTTTCAATGCTTTTTCAATGAATGTGAGTTTCAAGGGCAGAGAAGTTTTAATGTTGTCTGTTTTCATTGTGAGACTGCATTGTTTTGTTTAGCAGATGTCTTAGTGTTTATGCTGTAAAATGCAAAATGAAACTTTCAAATGAAGTCCAAATCATCGCAGACATAAAGCAGTATGCACATTAATGTTTATGGTATATGGGATGAAATAGTCAAGTAATGGTTCATTGGAATGGCTGCAGGGGGGAGGCTCCATTCGACCATGATTTTGTGAGGGTGAAGAGCGGTAAACTCAAGGAAAGCCCCAGCTGAATTATACCTCTCAACTGTCCAGATTTTCTAAGAATGAATAGATTTTTGCTTCTTTTTTTGGTTTGTTCCTCATAAAATTTGTGTTTTTCTGGCAAATCATTTAGGAATTAAGTCACTAAATAATGACAGACACTGAGTTTCAGACTTCATAACCTTCAGAAAAATGCATGCTAATGCAAGAGCTGTTATTCTAACAATTGTCTGAGTTTATACAAGAGGAATTTTTAGTACTGTTTATAGGTTCCCCTAATATATTTGATCTTGTCCAGATTTCCTGCATTAACAGGTTGAGAGGTATGTGCAAATAAATTGCTTTATAGAATTAGGCATATCTAGACCTCTCAACTGTCCCTGATTTTGGCTCAAAATGTTGCCCTTCCCCTAATAATCCCTCTGCAAAATGGCAATTTTGGAAGAAAAGGTGGAGGGTTTACAATTAATAAATAACTGTAATAATCAGAGTTATAGATTACTTTTATTTCAGAAATGCATGTAGATTCTTTTATTCTGTCAGCTGCTCAAGTTAGCAGTACTAATATTTAAAAAAAGTGTCCCTTCTTTGACAGGTTCCCAGCTGTATTGTGTGGCTATTTTATATTTTTGCATGACATTTTTGGTCCATTTTTCATAAAATTGTGTATTTTTGGCAAATTAGTGGCAAATCATTAAAGACTGAAGTTAGAAAATAATGACAGACGTTTGAGTTTCAGATTTCATACCCTTCAGAAAATTAATACTAATGCAAGACCTACTATTCTTTTATCTTTCGAAGTTTATAAGAGCAACATTTAAAAAGTGTCCTTATTTTTGGGCCTTTGTCCCACTTCTATGTATGGCTTTGTCCAGATTTCTTGCTCTGAGGTTGAGAGGTATGACAAATATGTTAGGGCCATCACAGTCAGCCAGAGACATTTCAAATTGTCACATACTTGTTGAACCCCACTCCCACATGTAGTGACTCTGGATGTGTCCAAACAAGGCAAGGAGCAGTTATGCAGTGTAAATGTGCAGAGTATCCCCCCATCCAAGGTAGACACAAGTACTACAAGGGCTTTTCATCTGTCCTTGATTTTGTAGAATGTTCTGGTTTCTGTCATATTTTTATACTGTTGATTTCTGCTTATTATTATTCAGAAGGTGCCTGTTGCTCTGTGTTTAAGTAGCAATGCTTTAATGACCATCAGGTAAGCTTGTCTGAGATTGTAAGATGCAAGTAAGCTTTAATAAGCATACTGTTAAAGAACTACCAACATTGAAAGCCTTTCTGTTTTTGCCATGCAGAGAATACTTACATAACTAGATAACTTATAAGCCTTGGGTATTGATATGCATATGTCAGTATTAGTAATAAAGGACAGGATTACATTATTTTAAGAAGTTCATAGCATTTGTTGAAGACTTAAAGTCATCTTTGCAGGCTTTACCTGTAAACTAAACAGAATGCCAATCTATCATGTGTGGTCCATAACCTGTGCAGTAATCCTTTAAGCAATGTATCTTGCGCTTGTTTCTTGTTTGCTTTTCATTTTTTACTTTGATCATGTTTCCCCATGAAACAAGTAGATAGTTGTTGTCAGGCAGCAGGTCTTTTTTTGGATAAGAAACATTTTTACAAGTGGGGTTATCACAGAGATTGCCACCTTCAGCATGTTACTTGGTACTTTAATAAAGTTGAATATAAATTATAATTAGAACTGCAGTGCAAGGAGAAGTGGTTTGAGTTGAGTGATGCTTGTTTTTCTTATACTTGATGTTGAATGGCATTCCAGTAATATATTTAAAAAGTAATTTATTTTTTCATGCCTCACAACCTTTTTGTTTCCATCTAGACATTAAGTAAGCTGTCATGCAGCCAATGCATTCAAATATTTTTTTCTTCTACACTTTATTTTGTCTTGATTGGACTTTCATAATGACGGTTTGGCACCCAGGGCAGCGTATTTAATTAAAGTTACTTTTTTTGTGGTTTTGAGCATAGGTCCTCCCTTTTCTAGTTGGCCACACCCCCTTCCCATTGTGCCCACCCATACAGCTGTCTCATGCAGCCCCCCTTTGATTTGAAGTCACCAGCCGCCACTGCCTAATTGCATCAATTCAGTTGAGAAAGCAATATGTTCCAATATCAAATATTCAAATGTTGTTGCAATCCTAGTGTAATATAACCAGAAATATTCCCCTGATAGCATGAAACATTTAAAACATACAGATACTTGGTTGTAAACTGTAATCAATATATGTACCCTAAAAAGGCAACCAAGGATGGTATTTAAACCATAAAGTAGTGAATCATGTCACAAAAAGAATACCAGGTGATGTCACAGATAAGGAAATGAAAAATTGTCCAGTATATCACATGAAAGAGACAATGGAGACCCAATCTACTCAGTCTCACCAAGAATTCCACAGAAAATGTCTAAATAAAGACAAACAAAATCAACCCAAAAAAGCCCACTGATAAATGATAATTATCATACTAAAAGGCTGATTAAATGGAAAATCATCATCATCATCAACATCATCATCCCCTTTTTCCCATTTACATGGGGTCGGGGTATCATATTAACTGTCGCCAACTCTCTCAATTCAGTGCCACTCTCTTGCCTTCTTCAACACTCATGCCTGACTGTCGCAGATCTTCTTTCACACAATCCATCCACCTCTTTGCTGGATGCCCTCACTTCCTCTTACCTTCTTCCTGTCTGTCCCAAATCTCCCTCACCAGATTGTCTTCTGCTTTTCTACACATGTGCCCATACCATCGTAATCTGTTTTCTTTGATCTTTTCTGCAATTGGAGCTACTTTGGCTTCTGCTCTTATGTCCTCATTTCTTCATCTGTCCCAGAGTGTGCATTCTACCACCTTTCTCACGCACTTCATTTCCATCACCTCTAGCTTCTTCAACTGTTCTGCCTTTACTGCCCAGGTTTCTGTACCATACAGTAGTACTGGTCGCACCACTGTCTTGTACACCTTACTTTTCAGCTTCTTTGGCATTCTTCTGTCATATACTACACCTGATACTCTATGCCATTTGGCTGTAGCCCCTTTGATTCTAGATTTGACCTCTTCATTCAGACTACCCTTCTCCTCAACCACCCCTCGCAGATACTTGAAGCTGTTTACCTGTTCCACTATCTTCCCATCTATCTCTATTCTCAGCTTCTTCTGATTTCCCCAATCTGCTGCCATTACCACTGTCTTATCTGTGCTTAGTTTCATCCCATGTGCCTTCAGATTTGCATTCCATTCTCCTATCCTTTGCTGAAGTTCTAGATCAGAGTCTGCCTGTACTGCCACATTGTCTGCATACAGCAGCTTTGTTGCTCTGACCCCTCCAACCTGTTTGCTTATGTAGTCCATTACCAGTATGAACAGCAGTGGGCTCAGAGCTGAACCCTGGTGTACACTCACTCCCACTGGGAACCCCTCAGTGAGGCCAAACACTGTTCGTACTTGAGTCACTGGGTCCTTGTACATAGCCTGTACTAATTCTACCAATGTTTCTGGGACTTCAAACCGCCGCAGTACTGCCCAGATCAGCTTTCTTGGGACCTTGTCATATGCTTTCTCCAAGTCTAAGAAAGCCCAGTTTGACTCTCTCCTCTTCTCTAGTTTCTTCTCAAGTATCTGTCTCAATGCAAACATCGGGTCAATTGTGCTGCATCCTGATCTGAATCCGAACTGTTCATCTCCCATCTTACATTCTACTATTCTGCGTATCCGTTTATCAATCACCCTCTCCAGAACTTTCATGCAATGTGGTAGGAGTTTGATGCCTCTGTACTGTCCACAGTTGTGGATGTCCCCTTTGTTCTTGTACACTGGCACGAGTATGCTTATTCTCCAGTCATCTGGAATACGCCTTTCTCTCCACACTGCAATTAGTACCCTCAGGGGCCATTTCTCCCCCAGCTCACCCAGTATCTTTATTATATCTGCTGTGACCTCATCTGAGCCTGCTGCTTTCCCTGACTTCATTTTCCTTAGTGCTGCTCTTACTTCTTCTAAGCTGGGCTCCTCTTCTACTCTCATTGCAGGCTGTTTCTGGGGCAGTACCGCTTCTGTGGGTTTTTTTTCATTCAGAAGCTGCTGGAAATACTCCTTCCATCTGCCTTTGATGTCCTGTGGGCTGGTAAGCAGGTTGTTGCTGGAATCCCTTATGAAGGGTGTCTGACTATCTTCTTTATCTTTCTGTCTTTGCCTTGCAACCTGGTATAGTTTCTTTGTGCCCCTTACTGAGTCACTTTCCAGAAGCTGATAGAGTGCCTCTGATGCCTTATTCTTTGCTATTGCAACTTCTTTCTTAGTTTCTTTGTTAGCCAACCAGTAGTCCTTCCTAGCTTGGTCAGTCTTTTCAATCTCCCACTTCTTCCTGCACTCCTTCTTTCATTTGATTACTTCCTGCACTTCTGCATTCCACCACCAGCTTTCCTTATGTACCTTATTTCCATACCTGACTCGGCCACATATCTTTTCTGTAGTCCTAACACATGCTGTTTTAGGTGCTGCCACTCTTCTTCAACTCCATCTATTTCCTCCTCTTCTTGAGGTGCTATAGCCCTGAGTAATTCCTTGAACTGCTGTACTTTCTCTCCAGTCAACTTCCAGGTCTTCAGCCTGGTCTCTGTTGACCTTAGAGCTTTCTCTGACCACTGCTTGCAGCTGATTGTGGCAACTACTGGTTTATGCTGTGAACCAATTGTTTCACTGGGGATGACTTTGCAATCATGGATTCCACCCCAGTGCCTTTTCCTTACTAGGAGGAAGTCTACCTGAGTTGCATGTTGGCTACTCTTGTATGTGATCTTGTGACTGTCTCTCTTTCTGAACCATGTGTTGGCTACTATCAAGCCATTTGCCAGACAGAAGTCTAGAATGGCTTCTCCTTCTTTATTTCTATTACTCCACCCATGTGGACCCAGGCAGTCCTCATATCCTGTTCTGTCTGTCCCGATATGTGCATTTAAGTCACCCATTATCAACACCAATTCATGTTGTCCTGCTTTATGTAGTAGGTCCTGCAACTGCTGTCTGAATGCACTCTTTTCCTCACTATCACAACCCTGCTGTGGGGCATAGGCTGAGATTATGAATACTGTCCTATCCACTGGAAAATATCAACCAATACATTCAGATTGTAACATCCAAACTAAGATGGCATCCCAAAATGTCAGTTATCTGTTAAAAGTGCTAACAATAAAGGTCCAATATTGATTTTTAATCCATAGAGTTAGATTTGTTGATTATGCTGAAACAGACCAGCCCAAGATATGTTTAGAACTCACAGTACCTGTAATAAATTCCCAGGGACAAAATCCACAGTTGCCTACCAGCCCCCAAAAAGTATTGCATCTATATGCCAAGCCGTACAGATTCCACTGTAAGAAAGCTGGCCAAAAAAGTGAAAGTTCATTCCATTTGCAGGTTCCGGGTGTGTTTTAAAGGGAAATCCAATAGACAACTTTCGTCGCTGCCACTGGTTCCATTGTCTCTTAGTGAATATGCTCCTAAAACAGACACAATACTGATATTATGCCCATTAACACAAAAAGGCCCACCAATAAGTGATACTTATCATACTGCTGATTAAATAGAAAATACCGGCAAATGTATTAACATCCAGACTAAGATGGCGTCCCAAAATGTCTATTATCTGTTCACAATGTTAACGATGAATGTCCAATATTGATTTTTAATCCATAGAGTTAAATTAATTGATTATACCAAAACAGACCATCCCAAAATATGTTTAGAATTCACAGTACCTGCAATTATTTCCCAGGAACAGAATCCACAGTGGCCAATCAGCCCCCGAAAAGTATTGCATCTACAACACAAGCCGTAAGGACTCCACTGTAAGAAAGCTGTCCAAAAAAGCAAAAGTTCACTCCATTCATGAGTTACAGGAGTGTTTTTAAAGACAAATCCAATGGCCAACCTTCGTCACTGCCGCTGGTTCCATTATCTGCTTGTGAATGTACTCCTGAAACAGACACAATACTGAAATTATGACCATCACCCCAAAATAGGTCGACATCTGTTGCTAACCACCTGATCCAATGATCCAGATATCGCTTCAGTCAGCAAAAATATCATTTAATTGAGCAATCCAGCACTTTAGATAGAATTAACATAAAATGCAGTGAACCTCAAGTGTTTAGCTTTTGAAAATAAATGAGCAAGTATTAGCAGACACAAACCAGAAGTCCCTTGTAAGTCCAGAAAGCAGAACTGAATAGTTGGCTATACATTCTAAGAGATGCTTAAAAAGGCTAAAAGCACATAGCGGGGCCTCCGATACTGATAATAGCAGTCACCCTATGAGTCAACATCAGAAACAGACCAGTCAGTGTAAAACAAGAAAATATCAAACTGGAATTTTACCCTTGGTGCTGCACATTTCTTGTTTTTGGTCATAGTGGCTTAGTCCATGCACCTGCCATACGTGCGGAATTTCTTGTTTTACATTGACTGGTCTGTTAGGTAGACATAGACAAAAAGAGAGAAGGAGCATATATGGAATGCCAACAGGTTGTCTTCAGGGAGTGTATACTAATGCTGTTAGCTCATGAATGGCCTAGTCAAGAGTGAGATAAAAGGCCAGTCTACAAGTGGGAAATACCTGCATGTTTTTGTGGTAAAAAGAAAAAGTGAAAAGTAAGCCGCTTCTGTTATTTGCTTGTTTTGTAAACAAAAATGATTTATGTACCCCAAAAATAATAGATTGTATAATAATACATTGTTTCTGACTTCACTTTGGAGTCATTCTGGTTAGACTATAAATGGGACTTTTTTATTAAAGAGTTAATGATTTTTTGTGTATTAAAATCACCTTCTGTGCTGATGGTGATATACCGAGCAGTGTGTTCATTCATAGTAGTCTGCTACCTTCATTTGTTTATGATGTTAGTTGTATGTATCCAGAAATCAGAGGAAATTGTTTTATGGCCCTTATGACCATTAAAAAAAAAAGTGTGCATGCAAATGAAATGCCAGTCATTTTGGAGACATATTTATGCAGAACAATTTTTGTTTTTAGATGATCCTGTTATATTGCTCATCTATAAAATTATACAGAACCATCCATCCATCCATCTATCCATTTTCCATTAATGCAATTTATTCTTTACAGTTTTGCATGGATGCCTATGCCTAGGCAAGTAGGTAGTGGGTGTAAGACTTTGATGTTCATTTTGGACAAGGCACTGGTCTTTTGCAGAATGCAGAAGACACTCACAAACTACATGATTCTAAGAAAAGGGAGGAAATGAGTGCCCCACGAACAGCAGGAGATTATGTATTCTGTGCCCAGAAGGCATCTGTCCAAGAATTGAACTGGAGGGTATTCTTGCTGAGAGGTTGCAACTTTACTTATAAAATAAAAAAAAAAAGCCTTTTGTTCACCATCTCTTAAATCAGTACATACAAATGAACCACTGTTACATTTGTTGATTTTTGTACTGCATAAAGCAGTGCCTAATGCACATTTGAAGATATGCTTTTGCTAACAAATGCAATGCACACGTCATGCTTTGAGCATTTTTGTATGTTTACTTTGAAGTTATTGCAGATTGCATATTCTGTGAGAAAAAAAAACTGACATGTTAATTCCTCAAATACATGATATGAACAGAAAGTGGAATAATAAGTACAGTCTGTACAGAACAAAATATGTTGTAAGTTGTCCTTTAATATGTTGTTACCTTAGAAGTCATCTTGTACTACTGACTCACTGCAGAGTGATTCGTTGCCTATTAAGATGCAGTGCAGATTGCTAGCTAACTTGGAAGTACAAATAAGAGAAAACAAAAGCATTTTGTAGGCCCTGTACCCACCATGTGGGGGCTTGTTCTTCTATAATTCCCATTTCTTTAAATACCAATGTCAAAGACATACAACGGTGTGGAAAATTAAAGATTCAACTTCAGCTCACTCCAGTCATGAAAAAAAAATAAGAGGACTGGCTTTGGTTTGAGTGATTCAACTTATGTGGGCAGGCCACTGTGCTTCTACTGATGATTGTGATTGAAATGATGTGGACAGACCACTGTTCTTCCACTGACTATTTAGTGATTGAACTAATGTAGGCAGGGCACTGTACTTCCACTAATGATTGAGTTGCTGAGCTGATGTCGGTGGATCTCTGTACTTTGGAAGATATGTTATTATCATTGTGTGCTCCAGAGAATAAGCACATGAGTGAACACATGGGGTGTGCTTGTAATTTTGTGATCAATGTCTATGCAAATCCTACACAAGAGCTCCTAATACAACTGAAGCTGCAGTCATACCTTGCATGCTTTATGAGGCCAACCTCATCTGTTTTATTTGGTTGCAGTTCTTTATGCAGCTTGGTTTTTTTTTTTTTTTTTTTTTTTTTTTTGTGCAGTGTAACATTGAGCACATTGGGAGAGGTTGTGTTGGTATTGTATCACTTCATTTCCAATAAGTGTGAACTTTAGTTTCCTCATTAGTAAGCTCTCCATTTACAGGCAATATATATTCCAGTTGGATGATGTGGTGTTACTGTCAGGAAACGTTATTAAATCTTGACCTAGCTCTGTGGCTTGCTGTATGGGATGTACAGTATTCTGAGGCACAGTTAGAAGTAATTGAAATGTCAGAAGAAAATAACCATCTGGAGAAAGTGGCCACTTTTGTGTCCATTCCAACACCATTATTGCTTTCATCTGTGCTTGAATGTGTTGTGTTTTGCATGCACTTTCAAAGACAATGTGGATTTTATCAGAGGAAGCACTTGATTTGTAAATGTCTTTGATTTATTAGCACTAATAGTGTGAAAAGTCTTGATTCTTAACTGTTAGCTGCACATCAGCAATCAGCCATTACTGAGCAGTTACTCGGTGCAGTAAGAGCTCTTATCCTGTTTTGTCTTGTAAATCAGTGGGCCATCTGTCTGCACTGCCTTTTCCTCAAGCTTATCTCATATGTAAACTAACACAGATGACTGCTCATTAAAAAAATGTTGTGTAGAAACCATGACTAAACAATAGCTCAAGAACACTGGCATAAGTAGTAGTACTTCTTGTGGTAGTTATGCCAACGTGTCTTCCAGAAAGGTCACATGTAGAATTTTTAAAGTTAATCACACTTTAAGAATGAAAATAGCTCTGTTGGGCAGAAGAAATACAGACATGCAAATTATTGAAAAGAAAAAAAAATGGGCGGCCTCTGTTGCACTTACATCTCTAAGTCAGGAGGAGCACAATGGCTGGATAGGGCAAGTAGGTATTTTTAGGGTTTGCAAATGATCAAGAAGGGAAGATAAGATTAAATTTCTTTTACAAGCATTTCAATGTTTCAGGGGAAGAGGTAGGGAATATGGGATACATGTAAACCATTAAACAGCATTTTAATCAAGTGATTCCGATAGATGGAAAAAGAGAAAAATATGTTTTGCCAAACCTCAGAGGTAAGTATTTTTGCAGAGGGTAAACCATCCTGCAGCCCCCCCATGTGAGGTGAACCCCCTTACAACCAAACTTAAATATATCTACTCCAAGACTGCACAACAGTGAGGAAAAAAAAAGAAAATTCCCCTGTCGGTGAATCTTTTCCCATCGATTGGACAGCACTAATTAAAGTGCTATCAGTGGGTCGACAGATGACTGCTCATTAAAATAATGTTGATAAATGTCAGGATCTGTTACACTGCATTTTGAATGAGCATGGCTGCCATTCTTTCTTGAATAACTTTATACATTCTTGTCTATCCCCAATGGTGAAATGTTTTTTTTTTTTTCAAAAATTTACACTTCTGGCAATGTTCACTGCTGTTCTTTAAAGGTAAAATGGTACAGGAGAGAGCATTGCTTGAAATGTGAGGTTTTGGATGCAGACTATCTTCATGCAATCTGCTATTGTGATAAAGTAAGCTCTACTTATGCCAGGACAACTGACGCAATGCAGTGGTCTCTCAGCTTTCCTGTGCCACATCCTTGGGATGTACATTTTTGTTTATTGGCTATACCGGCCCAGAGATTTCTCTTAAACAACATGGCATCTCACTAAGTGAGAACAGCTGTGGAACCTCTATAGGCCACTCTTTTTAGAGCAACAAAATCACTCCCTCAGGATTGGCCTGCTGATTTTATGATAAACTTTCACATGCTTAGTTCATCATGTCACAAGGACCTGATTCAGACTGACTATAAGAATATTATAGCAATAACCCATGCCTGGGTGTGGGTAATGCAGGATTTACCCATGGTTGGTGTGATCTGGTCACGAGTCTACTGACTCTGTAAGACCTTTGAGTGATAAGTGATAGACAATGTTACACATGCTTTATTGTATATACAGATTGTTACTTGAAGTCTAAGACCAATATGTATGTATGTGACTGCATGTATGTTATGAATTATAGACCATTCAATAAATGTATACTGACTATACTTGTCTGGTCTGTGAGAGCTCATGGCTGAAAATGTTTGAAAAACAAATCCACCTACCCCCTTAACAAGCCATTAGTAAATGGATAAGTAAATAAATATTTGTTTGCTTATTTATTTATCTATTTATGTGTTTGTTCATTTGTTTGATTGTGTGTTTGCTTGTCTGATACTTCAGGTGCAGCTAACATTGGTTAAGACAGCGATTCAGGTCATAGCCTGCTATAGGTTCCAAACCATGTCCCAAGACTTGCACTCCATGTTCCTAAGCACCCTGGAGAATATTAGGGTCCAACCTAACACTCTTTTACTAAGCAACTTCAACTACCCTTCCATTAACTGGGTAAACTACTCATGTGCCAATACACTTGCCCACTGTTTCCCGGAGTTCATTAATTTCAATGCCCTGGACCAGCTCATTCTTACCCCCACTAGAGGTAGCAATATCCTTGACCAGGTCATTACTAACATGGGCGACTGTTGTTCTACACCAATAGTCATCTCCTCCCTGTTTAGATCCAACCACAAACTAATCACCTTGGAAACCCACATCCTTCCCACCACCCCATCAATGGTAACCACCCTGAAAAATTTCTCCAAAGCTAACTTTGCAATCCTAAAAATAGAGGTGGCTAACTTCATGGCACCCATGCAAATAGAAAATAATTACAACGCACTGTATGAACACATGCACAAATGCATGGATCTCGCCAGACCCAATAAAACCAAGATACTCCAAAAAAAGGATGCCAATCTGGTGGTCCCCTGCCTTAAACAAACTGTGCAACAGAACGGGGAAACTGATACGGAATAAGGTGAAGTCCCAAGACTGGAAAAACTCCCTTATCTGCCTCAACAAAAAGTTGAGATCCCTCATCAAATCCTCTAAAGCTAGGTATGAAAACAGAATTGCGGCAGATAGTAAAGACAACCACAAGGCGTTCTATAGTTATATAAAGAATTTCCATGGCAGTACCCAGATTTTCTCTCAGCTACTACACAATGGTATATCCTATACTGAGCCAACAGATATTGCTAGTATACTCACAGACAGATTCAGTGCCAACTTTACCCCACCAAAGGACCAATCACAATACCAGTAGATTGCCAGGCACCCAGTATTACTGCTGCACAGGTTAAAACACAACTGTCCAAGGCCAAAAATACAGCTTCTATGGGACCTGACAATATCCCTGGTTGTGTTCTACATGAACTACAGAGTGAACTGGCACCTCACCTGTGTGTCCTGTTCAATCACAGCCTCACCTCAGGCTTTGTCCCTGTTGAATGGTGCACTGCTGCAGTCATCCCTCTCCACAAAAGAGGAGCAACTACAGACCCTGGGAACTATCGCCCAATTAGCCTGAAGAGTCTGATATGCAAAGCTATGGAATGCATCATCATGGACCAAATAAACAAGGATATAGGGAATCTACAAACTCTGGATCCCATACAGTTTGGTTTTGTGAAGTGTAGATCATGCCTGTTCAACTTGATTGACTTCTTTGGTCAACATCAAAGCTGTGGATGAAAGCAAGGAGGTTCATACAGCCTACCTTGATCTGCCCAAGGCTTTTGATACCATTCCCTACTTAGGAATCATAGAAAGACTGACTAAGCTTGGCATCTACCCCTATATCACTAGGTGGGTTGCAAACTGTCTCACAGATAGAACCCACAGTGTGAAAGTTAGGCTGACTCCAAGTCAGACTGCAGATTAGTCACGATTGGAGTCCCACAGAGTTCGGTCCTGGGTCCTCTCCTGTTTTGTATCTACTTCTCTGAAGTCCAGGCCAACACAAAGGGACTCTGGCTGACAAAGTTTGCAGACGATTGCAAGTTGGGAGCTGTTATTAACTCCCCAAGTGATGCTGACATCCTACAGAATGGCATCGCTGTGACCAACGACTGCAATAAGAACCATGGTCATAAGTTCAATGCCAAAAAATGTGTCATCATCCCCTTTGGGAAAAACACGGTTCCCATGAATTACCACATTGATGGTAATTCTCTGAACACAGAAGGCGTTATAAGAGATCTGGGAACACAGGTTGACAGCAACCTCTCTTTTGATCACAACATTGCCACTTTGGCCGGAAAGTCCTTCCATTCGGCACATCTCATTACTAAGGGTTTTGCATCCAGGAAGAAAGAGGTCATTGTCTCTCTCTACTCTTCCCTCATTAGGCCAATCATTGAGTACAATGCCCCATTTGGCATGTACCTCACTACACACCTGCAACAACTGGAGAGGCTGCAAAAGTACCTCACAAAGAGGATCCTAGCCCTTAAACACTTGTCCTATTTGGACAGACTCAAAAAACTCCAACTATTCTCTGACTTTCAGACCACAGTGCCAATGTGGTGGTCAAAAGAGAGGTTGCTGTCAACCAGTGTTCCCAGATCTCTTATAATGCCTCAGTGGACCACCATTGATGTGGTACTTCATGGGAACTGTGTTTTTCCCAAAGGAAATGATGACACGTTTTTTGGCATTGAGCTTAAGGCCATGGTTCTGACACCAGTCATTGGTCTCAGTGAGGCCTTTCTGCAGGATATCAACATCACTTGGGGAGTTAATTATGGCATCCAACTTGCAATTGTCTGTGAACTTTGTCAGCCAGAGTCCCTTCATGTTGGCCTGGACTTCAGAGAGGTAGACACCAAACAGGAGAGGACTCAGGACTGAACCCTGTGGGACTCCACTCGTGACTGGTCAGCAGTCTGACTTGGAGTCAGCTACTTTCACACTGCGGGTTCTATCTGTTAGCCAGTTTGCAACCCACCTAGTGATATAGGGGTTGGTGGCTAGCTTAGTGAGTTTTTCTATGATTCCTGAGTGGGGAATGGTATCAAATTAACCACCTTGCCTTCATCCACAGCTCTGGTGACTGACTCAAGGAAGTCGACCAGGTTGAGCAGGCATGATCTACCCTTCACAAAACTAAACTGTGTGGGATCTAGAGTTTGGAGATTCCCTATATCCTTGTTTATTAGGTCCATAATGATGCTTCCCATAGCTTTGCATATCAGACTCGTCAGGCTGATGGGGCAATAGTTCCCAGGGTCTGTAGTCTCTCCTCCTTTGTGGAGAGGGATGACTATAGCAGTGCACCATTCGGTAGGTACAAAGCCTGAGGTAAGGCTGTGATTGAACAGGGCACATAGGTAAGGCACCAGTTCACTCTGTAGTTCATGTTGGACACAACCAGCGATATTGTCACGTCCCATAGAAGCTGTATTCTTTGCCTTAGACAGTTCTGTTTTAAGCTGTGCAGCAGTAATACTGGGTGCCTGACAATCTACTGGTATTGTGAGTCATCCTTTGGGGGTAGAGGGGTAAAGTTGCCACTGAATCTGTTGGCCAGTATATTGGCAGTATCTGTTGGCTCTGTATAGGAGGTGCTGTTGTGCAATAGTTCAGAGCAAATCTGGGTATTGCCATGGAGATTCTTTACATAACTATAGAAGGCCCAGTGGTTGTCTATACTATCTGCTGCAATTCTGTTTTCATAGCTAGCTTTAGAGGATTTGATGAGGTATCCCAATTTTTTGTTGAAGCAGATAAGGGAGATTTACTAGTCTTGGGCCTTCACCTTATTCCGCATCAATTTCCTCCTTCTGTTGTAGAGTTTGTTTATGGCAGGGGACCACCAGATTGGCTTCCGTTTTTGGAGGAGAGCATCTTGGTTCTATTGGGTATGTTGAGATCCATGCATTTGTGTACGTGTTCGTACAGGGCATTAGTGTATGATTTGGGGGTCATACAGCTGTCCTCCAATTGCATGGATGCCATGAAGTTAGCCACCTCTGTTTTAAGGAGCCCAAAGTTAGCTTTGGAGAAGCTTTTTCATGGTGGTTACCTTTGCGGGGGGTGGAGGTGAGAGGGATGTGGATTTTACAAGGTGATTAGTTTGTGGTCTGATCTAACCAGGGAGGATTTGACTATTGGTATAAAGCAATGGTTGCCCATGTTAGTAATGACCAGGTCAAGGATGTTGCTACCTCTGGTGGGGGTAAGAATGAGCGTGTCCAGGGCACTGGAATTAATGAATTCCAGGAAACATTGGGCCTTACCATGAGTCTTATTCCAGAGTACTCGATAAGCTTCTCTGTTATTTACCATAATATGTACATTACAGAAGATGTGCCCCGCCTGTCATTGAGTGCAGTTGTCCTCTTTATAGGAAAAATCACAACCATTGTTGTTCACCCAGGGTTGCTGTGTACATTTCTGTTGTGTTTTTTCTGTGACTAAAATTTTGAGAGATGGTACATTTCAGCTGTACAAAAACAGTATACATTTTGTGAGAATGAGACACCATAGATACAATCTTACAATGTGTCTTAATATTAAGGAACATTATATATGCCTACATGAATAAAACAAACAACATTCTAAAATGGAGAAGACAGCAAACCTGTTGTCACTAGACATTCTAGCATTTTGTTCCAAATACACCTGCTGATCATCAGTTAGGTTGTCTTCATCCTTTGAACTACTATGAGCAGTATTCATGCTATATGCACACAAGGTATCCACAGTTCATTCTGGCAAAACAGAGCTTCTAACCTGTGGGTACAGGAAATGATGGTATAGCAGACGAAAAAAAAAAACCCTCCACAGTGAAGAATTCCTAAAAAATTTCATTATCACTGAATATCATAATCAGAATGTCACTGACTGACATCTTTGATAATGTTACGAAAAACAAATATCATATAATGCCTTAGCTTAAATTTTGGACTTTGTATTGATTAATTCAAATAAAAAAGGCAGTGATGACCCCGCTATGGTTTGTTGAATAATGTTTGGATGAAGTAAAGTTGGATGAAAACAACTAGATCCGGGTTCATGCAAACAAAAAAAAAAGGGGGGGGGGAATCACCCTGCAGCATAGCACTGGCAGTCCAGTAAAAAGGTTGCGGAGTAAATTAGGGTAACCAAATTACTCATAGTAGCAGTCATGCTACTGAAGTGTATCCATGGTATGGGCAATTGTATTACCAAGTAATGTAGTGTTCCCATAAGTATGCAAATTCACACATTCACATGTTGCTATGAAGTGCCTTATAGATGCAGTGCAGGCACTATCAGCAGGCATAGGGATCAAGCACAGCAAAGTGCCAAAGTTGCTCATTATATAGCTGGAGGGATTGGAAGTTAGGAAGGCTAGAAATTTGGCAAGAGTAGAGCACCCACAAAGGTAAATTAAAAGAAAGACAGGTGAGAGTAAGAAGGGCGTATTTTTGTGGAATTGATGCTTGTTTTACTTTGCAGAAGAACGTTAGATGGGAATGATAACAAGGAATATATGAGGGAAGTCAGAAAGGAATAAGGAAGGTAGTAGGGGTAGGTACAAACAGAAAACACAAACAGAAACAGGCAGTAGTGGTGTGGGTACAAAAGGTGAGCCAAGAGTAGAGGTATGAATTCAGAGGGTCTATATTGAATGAATTGCACAAATTGGGAACGCTCATAATAATAATAAGTTTGAGGTCCTGCATGTTCGATATTATAAGCATTCGCAATTTGTGCGATTCGCTCATATGATATAGACCCAAATTCAGATAGAAAGAGGATAATTAGTAATAAGGAAGAATGAACTAGAATCAGGGAATGGGGACTGACTCAAAACAAATGGGAATACCATAAAGTGGGATAGCATAGGGTAAAGGTTAATAAGGCCTGCCTGACTGGCTCAGAAGAAGATCATCCCAGACGTCCATCACCAATATGGTTGATATTAAGCTCTGCATCTTAAAATCTGGTGTTCAGGGCTTTCTCCATGTGATCCATGCAGGAGTACACCTGCCAGTACACTTTGTGTATGACTCTCAGTTGCATCTGATGGTGGTTCAGTCAAAGGAATTTTGGTGTCACTCCATTCTAGTCCTTAGATGTTACCACAATAGCTATTAGCAGTCTCTGCAACATGCCTTCACCAGACGGACAGTCATTTGTATGCTGAGGGGCAAGCCATGTGACCACAAATAACCCCGCATTGGGCACATTCACTGGCAAAGAGCCATGTGAATAGTGCCACTATACATCCTATACTGTAGCTGAACCTGTAAAAATGCAAAGCAAATGCAGAAAGATAAAGATAATGAAACATTAGTACACGTGATTATGACAAACTGGATGCTGATTGGCAGAAATGAACATATCATACATACCCTACTATCTGGACAGCCTGTCGTATATCATTAAGCAGTACTTCATGTTAAAAGTGATCTCTTCAGCAGTATAAAAAAGGAGATTAGTTAGTAAAATGTGTCCCAGCCAAAATTTATTTGTAGCATGCCATAGCTAAAATGCTTTGGTCTGATTCAGCTAAAGTGCTGGGATCAAATTCAGAACTCACCTGCTCTGAAATTCATAGTGGTATAATAACAACATTGTTTTTTGTTTTTGTTTTTTTTTGGGGGGGGGTAGCTGAACAGCTTTTTGTTACTGTCTGAAAGCTTCATAATGAAATATTTATTTATTTGCATTTGTTAACTGAGGTAAAGAACTGATCCACGTAAAACTGCTGTAGAGACTTGATCCACGTGGTCCTTTTTTAGACTCAGCCTGTTTAAGTTACTTGCTCATTGTCACAGAGTAGGCAAATAGATTCCGAGAGAATCAAATACTAGACCACAGAAACACTTCCCATTGATAGCCCATAACTGTAATCCTTTTTGTTAACTGCCAGCATTTCATGTTCACATAGCTTCGCAATTGTGTTTTGACATTTTATGTTACACTAAGTTTGCTTTCAGGTATGTTGTCTTAAACTTTTGCAGCAGAGTAGATTGATAGTCCAGACGTTATTCATTGAGTAGTTACTGCATATGTTTCAGAAGTAAAATTCCTATATTATTTCACCAGAAGGTAAAATTATATATATATATATATATATATATATATATATATATATATATATATATATGAGTGGTTAGGAATAATTTAGTTATAACATCTCAGGAGGACCAAAATGACATGTTTTGAAGCAGCTGAAATAGTGCACTCAAATAAGGAATTATGCTTTGCTGAAATCAGCAAAAGTAAAGTAGGAATCTTAACTTTATTTTATAGCTTGATGTCCTCTTTTAACATTTCATAATAAAACTTTAAATGAGGAATAAGATAGAGCATCCTTCTACACAGGTAATAAATGGATGCATGAGTTTATGTGTCTTCACTCTAACCGTCTGAATTCATATACTATAAATGGCTTCCACTGGGAGAGGTGTTTAGAATTTTTGTTGATTGAGCAGAGCACTATAATGGTCCAGAATTCTTCTTTACCAATGCTTACAATATTATAAATAAGCATTTTTCATTTGTAATATGCCATGGCTAAAATACCAATATTTGAAACATTTATGAGATTAAATATTGTGGCTTCAACTTATCTTTTACCATTCTTTCCTGATATGTATTAATTTTTCATCAATGACTTCACCATGTTTGGATATGATATTAACAACATACACTAGAAAAAACAGTATGAATAGTTCTGCTAACAAAATTAAACAAAGGTGGTCACTACTAGTAAACTGCTTTAGGGTTAACTGTTATCTCTAAACATCTAAACACCTGTGATTACTACACATAATTTGTTGGATGAGAAGTTTGGTTGATATAATGCATTGTTTACTCTTACTAAGAATCTCTGTTTTATAGTGTATGGACAAAGGTTTGAGATGACAAATTTAGAAAATGTACAAACCAACTCATTTGAGTCCCTTTTTTGGATAAGTAAAATTTTACATTTCTGCCCACCTATAATCAACCAGCCTATGTGGAGACATTTTTGTAAGAGTCCATAGATTTTCTCATTGATAATCTCTCTACTCATCCATTCTTAAGAAATTTTAATATCTACATTGACAATTAACCCACAAAACTCTCAAATGTATCAGACAATCTTCCAATTTATGGAGGGCCTTGGCTCAAGATATTTTCCTGCCTTTCTTATACGAATTTCCCATCAATCTTGGCTTTCGAGAAGGCCATGGTTATATCTGACCTACTGGTGAAACCTCTGTATTGATTGGGCTACTGCATGATTAGATTTGATGTTGCTATCCACTTAATTAGGGCACCTAATATAGAATTGAACCACCTCTGAGACTTTAGTAACATCTCATACAGTGACCCAGTTCCCTGGTTGGGCCATGTCTTAACAAGACAGCACATCGACTTTCATTGAGTTGAATATTTTGCTTACTTTATCTGAGCATAGCATCATGGAATTCACACTTGACAAAATTTGGATGAAGCATGTAGCATCTCAAGTCAGATTTATGCGTAGCATCTCAATTCAGTCATCGTACATCTGTACCGTCAGATTTATGCTCACAGTCATTCAAGACTACATCTATCTTTAAGGTGTGGAATTAAAATATTTTGTCCATCCCATTCTATCCCCACATATCTTTAGGCAGTTTTTTTTTTTTACCCTGTGGCCTAGCCTATTTCATTGCGCTGTTAAAGAGATGTTGATTCACAGAATGCACTTGGAAAACTCAATTAGAAGACACTTTAATTATGTTGCTTTGTTTATTTGGAATTCATTACCTTCCTGTTTTATGGCTTGCTGTTCTGTGGCATCTTTAAGGAGTACCACAGTGAAGATTTTAATCTGGCTTATGCTGCTTTTCTTATTTTTACTAATTATTATTACTAAACTTTCTCTGTAAAGAACCTACAGATTATTTTAACATTTTTGTTAAAGTGCCTAGTTTTATGCACTCGCATTAACAAAAGTTATTGTTAAAGTATGCAATCTCATAAAACTGTGCCTACATAAGTATCCTTTCAACATTCGCATGAGTGTACATACTTTTTTCTTTTTTTTTTTCTTGATGATGCGCAATAGCTCTCATAGTATTTAGTAGCAGTGTTGTCTGTTACAGAATTAATCTGAACTCACATGGCATTCCACATTTTAACATGGAGAAAATGCTGGCAGGGTGATGAGGGTATGATGAACCTGTCTCTTGGGATAAATTCTGAAGAAAATGTTACATTGACGTTACTCAAAAGGGAAAGCTTGGTCATGTGTGGCTGTGCTTGCAGAAATAGCTAGAGTGATCTAATTAAAATTCTTATTTTAGATATTGTGAGTATTGCTCACCATGTGATGAAATCTAATTAGGTGGTGACAATTACCAGCTCTTAATTTTTGCCTTGTTGATTTAGAAATAGATGCAGTAGCAATTTTCTCATTAAAATTACCAAAAAAAACCCATCCTGCATGCTTAAGCTAACATGTTTGCACATACACACACACACACACACACACACACACACACACACACACACACACACACACACACACACACACACACACACACACACACAAACACACACATACACATGCGCACACAGACACACACACACATGCACAGACACTAACACTAACACAAACACGCTCACACACACACACACACACACACACACACACACACACACACACACACACACACACACACACACACACACACACACACCAGAATATGAGAAAAACTGCACAAAACTCATTTTCTGGGGGGATGATAATCTCTGTTTTGAAATAATCACATGAATCATATTTAATATACATAAATCTACTTTTGAATTTCAAAATGCCCTGTTACATAACTAAAGAGTCAGAAGAAGGTATGCACAGCCTTGGTTCCTCTATTTGGATGCAGCTCTGTTTCACTGCTTATTCTGCTGTGTACAATAAAGATATGCTATGTGCATTAGGTATGATCCAACACATGAGATGTTATGCAAAGGTCCCACATAGGCCACAGTGCAGGGCTGTTACACTTTGTTTTTTATTTGAAGTTTCACTGTTTTTGCTCCACAGCCTACTACTAGACATTCTAAAAAATGCAGATTTACTTCCTTTTTTGGTACTGGTTGAGAAAATAGCACTGGAATTCTATATTATTAATATGGATGTTGTTCTTAATATGCTGCACAAATTTCTGGATAATGTGAACACCCCCTGAACACAATCTCAACTAAGGATCAACCATTGAGATTTGGTCTTAAGATATATATGGAGTTTCTGATCAATAACAATCCAGTATTCATATTTACCTCTTTCCCAGAGTATAGTCATAGCATATTAAACTTACAGGCACTAGAGCTCTCAGAATTTACTGATAGTGACATTAAATGAACTGAATAATATCAGAAAAATGAGAAAAAACTTCAAAATACTATTAAGGCTACTAAAGCAGCCTATGAATTGAAATTATCTTTTCTAGATAAAGACAATTGCATATCCTTCTTTAACTTTGTTAGGAAACTAAGAAATAACACCCAGCAGAGCAATGAACGTATTCATAATGACAGCAACTACTCTGATCCAGTAGGCTTTGCCATGATGTTAGCAAATAAATTCAGTGCAACTTATACCCCAGAGATGACTATCCAAAGCCTACTTACCCCTGGATCTCTTAGACCTTCCATCATCACTAAAGGAAATAAATTGATGGTGCTCTCCAAGAGTGAAAATACTTCATCAGTGGGACCATACAATATACTGGGCTGTTTAAGAAATAGCACTAAACAAGCCCTGCAGAGTCACTGCTTAAGCTATTTTACCTGTGTTTAGCCTTTGTCTCTGTGAGGTTTGGTGCACAACAGCAGTGATGCCACTACACAAGGGTGGTTCCACCACTGACCCTGGGAATGATAGGCCCCACACCCTGAGAAGTTTTATTTGCAAAGCCATAGAACATGTTATAACTGACCTGTTAAACTATGTTACTAATAATCTTATCAGGCTAAACCCAAAGCAGCTTGCCTTTGTCAATGATAGATATTGCCTAATAAATCTGGGTAACTTCTTTGAGAGGGTATCACAGGTTGTTGACGCTAGCCATGCTGTCCACACAGTGTCTTGACCTGGCCAAGGTGTTTGACACTATTCCTCATGTTAGGGTAGTTAATAAACTTAATTCATTACAAATAGTTTCATATGTAGCAAGGTTTTTTGCAACTTTACTAAAAGACAGAACCCGGGTAGCAGGTTCCTTATCAGAGGGTACAACGTGACCAGTGGTGTCCCAGAGGTCTCAATGCATGGACAATATTTGCTCAGCATTTCATTTTCTGATCTTCAGACCAAGAGCAAAGGATGTCTGGCTAAACAAATTTGCTGAATAATGTAAAATGGGAGTCATTATCAAGTCCTCTGACATCAAAGCTCTTTGTCAAGAACTTGTATTTGTAAGTACCTAGTGTACTTACATGGGTTCAAATAACATATTAAAAAGTTCAATATTGTCATTTTTGGTACCCCCCCCCAGCATGCAACATAGATGACATCACACTCCAAAATCAGAATGGGTAGTAACTTCCTCTCCTTTGATCATCATGCAAACACAGTAGACATAATGACCGTCTACTTACTCCAGTTAATAATCAAAGGAATGTCATCCAGATCTTAAAAGATCACTGTCCCCTTAAACACAGCATTGATTAGGCCAATTACTAAATATAATGCCCCCCTTGTAATGTACCTCAGTAGACATATAGCAAACCTCTAGGACCCCAGAGGTTCTAACAGGCTGAAAAACCCTGAAGTACTAAAGAAGCCTGGAAATACTATATCTTTAGTCAGAATGTTGTATCTACACAAATCAAGCAGTCCCACAAATAGAACAACCAGGGAACTAAATTTACAGGGATCTAAATTGGTGGTGAGATACGTTCATTACCCAGTAACTTCCCCACCTTTAGAATAAATTCCATAGCAAATCAAGCAGTGTGATACATTACCTGCCTTTAAGCAAAACTTGGATGACGTGATGGATATTCGCAAATTCATCCCTGGCTTGCCTGGCCTTGCTCTTCTTGAAAAAGGGAGGTAAAGTTTAATGGTGGAAATTGGCAGGGCATTAATGATTAAGTCTCTGTTGCCTCATATTTCCTATAATTCTCATAAGTTCTGTGAAAACTCTGTTAGGCTTATGTAAGGTGGTCTGCTTCTACCTTTTCCAGGTGTGACAACAAATTTCAACTTGTATTTGTACATGATGTTGAGTAGATGAGATATCACACTGGACAGAAGATGTATCTCCAAGAGCAGGGTCATAGGTGCTAAACAAGTTACTGATCCATGAGGATCTTTAGAAGCCTAGCCATACATTCCCATAGCATTTTATACTGTTCATGTGTTAAGTACAAATAACACAGAGAGACAGAACATTTACATGTTGCCCCTATCCATTAGGTACAAGGATGCTAAACCACAGGTGAATTTGTAGTTACCCATCTATTTCTCCAAATTGCATTTACAAAGATAAATAGTTGCTTTTTCTGGAGAGGAAGACTACTCCAAAGATATGGTATTGTCTGTAGTGCATAGCATGATCTCTTTATGTCATAAAATAGATTTAAATTTATTGAGTGTGTGTTTATGCCCCATTGCACTTGCAAATGTGCAGAAGGTCTGGCAGGTTTTGAGGCTTTGTACATGAGACAGAGATCTTCACTAAGTTACCCAAATGATGTAGAGAAGAGGGACAAGGCTTTGACATGATCTGCATAGTTGTATGATTTGGACCATTGATTTAACTGTTAAGAAAGCTTTGTGGATTGTGGACATTCAAGTTGTGTCAAATGTTTAGAGATGTACGCACGAAAGGGTGTGTTATGCTCAGTAATCAGCCTGATAAGTGCAGAATGCAGTGGAATGGCCACATCCCTGGACCTAAATGCCATTGTTTTAGTAATAAGCTGTGCAATTTAAAAGTACTTTTTAGAATATGAACATCTGGTGAAAGAAGGACAATTTGGTGTCTACATATAATCCCAGGTCCATAACTACTGGATCAATTTGTCAGGCAGGTGTTGCAAATGTGATTGTTATAAGGGGCTACTTGCTTTCCAAAGGATAATATTATACTTTTCTTATAGGATCATAGGCAGTTACTAGGCTAATGGCCCTAGAGCCTTAAAAGCCTAGCCAAGTTCTACCCATATTTTCACAATCAACAACTAATGCCCGTGTCCAAGATGGATACAGGTGGAACCCCCATGGTGAATTTACGGTTACCCATCCAATCGTCCATAATGCGTTTGAAGAGGCCATTGAGGTGATCTGTTTGACATGAAGTGGGAGTCTGTTCCAAAGGTGTGGTAACCTATGGGAGATAAATATGTCCCCCAGCAGGTTCTATTAATGACAAATATCAGGATATAAGGTCTTTAGAGTGAGTAACCCATGAACCATTTGACATACAGATATGCAGAATTTACAATAAAAAGCAGGGTCAGAGATTGCCTTATATGCAAGACAGAGATCACATCTGAGTAGTCTGTATGAAACAGAATAAAGTGACAGTGATTTCAGATTATCCACATAGGACAGATGCTGAAGACCTTGAATTTTCCTTGCGAGGAACCTTTATGGTTTCTTCAAATGCTGCAGGATTTTGGAAAGGCATGTAATAAAAGGGGCATTGTACTCAATTATTGGCCTGATGAGGGAAGAGTACAGGGAGATTATAATTTATTTTTTTCTGGAGGTAATGCCATTACTTATGAGATGAGCAATAGAGAATGCCCTTCTTACCACTGGCATTCTTTTTCTGTCAGCAAACATAAGACAATATCTACATTGTCTCGGGATGCCCATTTTAACAAAGTTGGGAAAGTCCAAACCCATGATACTTACTAATTTGAGTTGAAGATGGAGTGGTACCTATATGATTGGGAGTTTATTGCTGGAGGAACTATCTGGTTTACAGATAAATATATGTTATGAGTCTATGTTACTTCACTGAAAAAAGTGCTTGTATGAAACTATATTGAAGCACTGCCATTCAAACAGAATAGATCAAAGATCATACCCACTGCAATTTGTATGTATCAACTGAGAGATCATGCTGCAGTGAGGCTAGTGCACATTCCCAATACCTGTTTAACCTTGAACTCACTCAACAACATAGTATTTTGCAATCAGTTAAATACTTAAGTCACTTATGCTATGCTGTCCTCATTTCATCTGACTTTATGACCATGTGTACATGTGGTAACAGTAAAGTCTGCTGAGTGTGATTTTAACTAATAGAGTTTACTGCAATGTTTTTATGTCAAAGGAAGTATTAACAACTGACACGTGTCAAAGGTTGGAATATTAGCTGTTCCTTTTATTTGTGAGCTGTGCTTGTATGAAGTAAGTGAAGCATTTTTCTAATGCTGAAACTTTTGGATGTAACAAATGCTTCAGGAGTCTGTATGCAAAATTTAGTGGGTTATGGTTAGAATAAGGACAGGGTAAGGGGAAAGATTTAGCTGTTTGTGTATGTCTGTGCATGTCTGTGTATGTGTTTGCGTGTGTGTGTGTGTGTGTTTGTGTGTGTGAGCGTGTTAATTTTTTTAACTAGTTCAAATGATTTCTGCTTGAAATTTTTCCCTGACCATTTAATCAAATGACTGACAAATGAAAGCCTGAACATTAAGAGCAGAGAACAAAGCATTAGATTTATCATTTCATTTACTTTAAGATTCCTCACTCAGTGACAGACAAGTAACTATGCCAAGCAACTGTTTCTAATGAGGCAATATCACAGGTCTTTCAAAATCAAGTAGTCAGTTCACACTGAGTCCTTTTTAGACACCAGAGTGAAAGACTGCTTTTCTGCGTAAAGAAAAAAAAAAAAAAAAACAGATTGAAAAGATTGATTAATATGCATTAAATTCAAATGTTCTGCCCTGACTGTAATTCAGAAAATAAATTTGCAAAGTATACAAAACATAGTTATTTTGTAGTTCACTGTTCTATCTGACAAACTATGGATTGCTTTTAAGCAGTAATAAACAGCTATAACTCAACAAACATAACTAAAAATGAAACCTTTCTTAACATGTTTTCAAACCAGTAATTCATAGGTTGTTGCTAACATATGGTCCATGAAAACAAATCGAAGCTTATCCAATTTTCTAGTAGCCTCACTGCACAGTTTTGTTAAGTGAACTGCAAGAATCACACAATATAGGCAGTTGGAATCAATCCATGGACTACAGAAAGTAGCTTATTAACAGCTGATATAATATTCTTTGCCGACTGCCAGATAAGAAAAAAATCTAAAATAGTTCAATACAACATTTCATAAGTGTGCTTTTGTGTGATGCACAGCAGCTGCATGTCAGTAATAAAGAATGGAGCATAACTGATTAACTTTTTGCCTGGTTTGGTGACATAAAGGGATAAAGCTCTAATCATGGATAAGGTGCCCTGGGTTTGAACAGAGCTCACATACTTGATGGCACAGGTAGGAGGGATGGTTGTGCTTAACTTTGGTGAGAAGGATGGAGACACGCATGCTCAGGGCACACTCCTCCACTTCGATTTTTGTGGGGATGGCTTGTAAAAGAACAACATTATGCTGCTTGTGGGTGGATGAGACATACTGCCGATATTAGCCCTTTATAAAAGTGAGGGGCAGTTCAGTACTTAAACTCATTCCTTGCCCCACTCCTGTGGTGTTACTGAGTAAGTGAAGGTGCATGAAAGTACCTAACTGAAAACAAAGCACTGACAGCAGTATGACATTTTAGTGGAACTCCAGAGAGTCCTCGTTAATCTCAGGCATTGGTCAATACAATTCTGGGGAGGTAGGAGTGCTCAGTTGGCAACATGGGAAAAGGCATGTGCCTTGGTCAGCTGCTCGATGCCAAAAGTGAACTTAAAAAAATCACTTTACAAATCAAATGGTTTTAGGGTATTAGCTGCCCTACAAGACGTTTCTGCCATTCTTCTTTATTTCAAACTATCTTTCAGATCCTTCCAAAATCTTGCAGCACCAACTCAGCCACATAGTGCCAGTTCTTAAATCTGCAGCAAGTATGGAGACTCAAGTCTGCTGCAGTGGTAGGTATGTATTTTGTGAAAAAACTGTCTCTCCACTGCATTTTGATTACCTGCTGGTGAAGATTTTGATTCCTGGTTCTCATTTATGTGCATGGATGCCGGAACCATAGAGCGAGGGGGGAGGGCCACCCCCTCACTTTTGCAGCATTTACATCATCTCGTCCTGGGTGCGCAATTGCGTCAGCTTTGCAATGTCACAGGATGATTTACTCAGCAGGCAGATTTCTTTATGGACTGTAGGATTTATTTTCTTTCTTCCAACTGCAGAGCCGCAATACAGGATGTCACGGGAGGATTTCTTTATGGACTGCATTCCTTCAAACTGCCGTTCGGGCAGAGTTTTGTGTGTGTGTGTGTGAAAATGCCCCCAACAGGATACATCTGGTGGCTAGAGGTACACAGGCTCAATCCCTGCACCTTGGGTGCAGGTAAAAAGAGCCTAAAGTCCCTAGCCACCATCACTTGTGATATTATGCCTCACCTTTTTGTTTTGTTCTGTTCCTCATTAAATCTCTGGTTTTCAGGAGCAGTAAAACAAAACCTTTTATGCTAGCAATTTTCTAAGTTTTTAAGATGGGTATTTGAAATGTGTCCCTATTTTGGGGATGTATTCCCCCATTATTGGCTTTGTTCTGTATTTTTGTGCTAGGAGATTGAGAGCTATGGTGATAAGTGAGAACTGAATTCACTAAATCATAGCCATTTAAGTTTGTCTTCCTGTTTTTCAGGAAACAGCTGATTTAGCTTAGTGGTATGCTGCTCTGACTGTAGTGCACAGGGTTCTGGGTTCAAGACTGGGCAGTGAAATGTACAGTGATAACACAACATTTTATGCAAGCAACTTTCCAAAATTATACAAGCAATGTTTAAAATGTGTCCCTGGTGTTTGCCCCCCCCCAAGTGAAAATAAGTGCAAGAAGCTGTGCAACATTCCTATGGCTTACACTACTATGATTCTGTATTTGTATTTTTATATATAATAATATATATTGTGTGTAGAAGTAGACTGTTATCATGGAAATGTTCTGAATAATGCAGTTCTGTTGTTATTGGTGCATGCATTTTGCTTCATTGCCTACTGGAAAAATGTTCAAACAATAAATTTAAGATGCACTCTAACTTAAGTCTAACAAGTGTGCTGTATTATACAAGGAAACATCCCAAAGGTAATCTTTATCCACCACTGGCCAGATGCATTTTCTTTGGATGTGGTGTGGGTTTTAATGCTGTTTCAATGAATGTGAGTTTCAAGGGCAGAGAAGTTTTAATGCCAAGTCTATTTTCATTGTGTGACAGTATTGCTTTGTTTAGCAGATATCTGTTAGTGTTTGTGCATTGTGCTATAAAATGTAAAAAAATTAAAATCTAGAAATGCAACTTGGATTTAAGGATGGGCAATAGAAAATGTACTCCAGGATTGCCCCTCATGCCACTAATGGATAGAGGCAGTTCCTAAATGCTGCATCCCTTATATGGGTCCCCTCAAATTATCTATGAAATGATCACAGTTATTCTCACTAGGGCTAATATACAATTATCAGCCAAGTGATAGATAAGACTAATCAGAAAATGTTAATTCAAGAATCAAGCACCAAAAGGGAATTGGCTAAGCTTAAAAAGTCCTCCAAGTGGACCTATGTTGTGGTAGTAAATAGTTATAAAACATTTCCCTTTTTAGATCACTAAGTGCCCCTCTCACCCTCTGCCCCCCCCCCCCTCCAGTCTTAAACAGCTTCCGGCGGCTTTGTTTATATGGAACTGTTAGATTTGTTGAGATGCAAGAGATCCAGGGAGCAAAGAAAGTATATAAAGACTAAAATCTTTTCACTTCATATGGGAAAAAGTAATTTTATTGGGAGACTAAAATTTGAATAGTTCCATAAGAGATATTGATAGTGGCCTTAGAATGATAAGACTGTTTCCAGCAGTCAGCTTTTTGCACTCTATTGTAAGATTACTAGACACAACAGTTCTGATAGAAGACTTGACTTTTTTTTTCCCCAGACACCATGTATGACTGAGATGTGATTGTTCTTATATCAGAGAAGAGCATTTGTATTCAACAGCCTACCCAGCAGATGGGCATCTCTCTTTGTCTAAGCATACACCTATGACTTTATGGGTTTCAGGGGTAAATGCTCCCAGAAAGGAAGGGCATTTAGAATTTATGATTTATTTATTAGAGTGTGTTAGATTTAGGAGTCAAATGTAGACCTGATCAATGGGATTTTTTTAATTTTGGATTTTTTGTCACTATTGTATTTCCAGAAAAACAAGATTAAACAAACAGTGAATGGTCATACAATGGGGAATATAAAAATAAATCGAAGGATAAGTACTTAAAGGTAATAAAAAATGCTAGAACCTTTCAGATATTCAGAGGAATTTGAATCCATGACAGCACATTAGAATAAATAGGGCTGTGACAGAAGTGACAGATTCTTTAGATTACAGATGTACATGCAGAAAACTGCCACATGTGGAACATACTTTGTCACATCACCTAGATCTTAGAAATTGTTAACAGTGAGGCTGATAGGCATGACATAACAGTCATTTAATTAAGCAGGAAGGTAATGCATACGTAACATAGGAGAGTTCTGAGACTTTTCAGGATTTTCTGTCAATAGCATGTCTGACTTACATAGCAATTACAAAAATACAGAACAGAAAGCAAGAATGAAGCCATATTTAAATCCAATTTATTTTCCACATCTGAAACAAGAACAAAAAGGATTTCTTATAAACTATTTTCAGTGCAAGAATAAAAATGTGCTTGTTGGAAACAGTTCCTAGTTAAATGATAAGGACCGGGTAGGCCTTACTATATTATTGAACACGGGATAAAAAGGACTGCTTATTTTTGGGTAAAGTTGATGAAAACACAATTGTTAGAGAAAAAGATGCCACTACATTGGTGTGAATCTGTCAACACACGTATTTTTGAATGACAGCAAGAATTGTACATTGCCATCCTGTACAGATACACCATATTGTTAAGACAAGATTATAAAGGTTTTATGACTATGTTAGTGGCTAGACATTTCTAGCTCTGGCTGATGTCAAGAAATGTGAATTTCTGGCATAACAGCAGACTTTTGGTAATATTTAAAAAAAGTAACTATTATTGCAGAATACCAGAATGATTTAGATAAATAGTTAATATTATTATTATTATAGATATTCAGAAGACATTTGACCTTTTTGAATAACCTTTGCAATAGAGGTTTTATGAAAAATGTGGTTCCCTCAGGAATTTAGGTTGCTTACAGACGAAGCACTAAAAGGTACAGTGGTAAGAAATAAATGTTTTGCAATACCTTCTGAAATGTTCCCATTGTGGTTACGGCTGTCTATTGCCATCTCTCCAGTCTGATGCCTGCTTACAAGCATTAGTAGTGATTGAAAAGTGTTCCCCATTGGTGTGATAAAGATGAGGTAAAGATCACATTGAAATAGCATTACTTGCAGATGTTATTCTGACAAGATTAACCAAACTAGAGGGAAGACTTTCACAGGTTTTAGTACTTTAAAATAACATGGTCACCAGTCAAGATGAAAAGCAAAATTCCAAACTGTTACTACTTTATACTACTGAAGACTTACAAGCAAAATGTACATGCTACCTGTGGGAATGCCTTAAATTCAGTTACTTGGACTTGTTTTCAAAGCCATGAAGAAATCTTGGAAAACTCTGAATCATGATATTGGATAAAAGTTAGAGTCCATGAAAATATTTGATTTATATTTTATTTTACAAGCTATGTCACTCCTGATCTGATGGCTTTTTTTTTTTTTGTTTGTTTGAAAAACTGAAGACAGCTTTTAGATTAAAGCTAATTACTGATGTGGACGGATGTTGAATTCAAATTTACCTTGAATGAAACATTGAATTATTGGGTTTGCTGTCAGTTATGATGAAGCAAAGTTGATTTAGGTTAAATCTAAGGATTCTTTTGAGCTGGATAAGTGATAGTAGGCAAGCTCATCATTTTAAACCAAGTTAATTAGTAGTTGTTGCACAATTTTGAGAGTCTTTTGAGAGAATTGTTTTATAGTTTTCAGTTTCATGATGACAAATTGTAGCCGTGGAAATGAAAAGCAGAAAAATACATGGACTGATCACTGGCTGTAAACTAGAAAATATAACTTCTTTTCTCTATATATTTTTGTAAAAGAATGCATCTTTAAAGACCCAGGCTTTAGAGATCTGTGCATCAGAAGTGTATTTTATGGAGTCCTCTTTGCCCATGTAGAATAGAGTCAGGAAAAGCAGCTTAGCCTTCTGTAAGCTGAAGTTTATGGAAAAACATCCTTGGAGAAATAAATTATCTATTATGGGCATCATGGGACTACCAGAAGATATTAACCCTTCAGATCTCAACCTGAATTCACCCCCGTTTGCAATAAAATGGACAAATTTGTCTTTAAGACCAAAACATCTTGCAGGCAGTACTCAGAGAGTTATAGTATTTAAGGTTTTGAATTACCTGCATAACAAACGAATTATAAAAGCAGCTAAAAAGGAAAATGCTTTTTACTGTCTGTCAGCATGTTTCCAGGTACAGTGAAGCAGAGGAAGGAATTTCCATGGATAAGATCCTTCAGCTCCAATATAATATCTCCCTAGGTTTTTGATAGCAGCTCCAACAAATGGGTGCTGATATGGATCCTAGTTGAAAGAGTGATTTGCTACCCTCTTTTGTTTTGCCCAAATATGCAGCTTGAGCATGGAATCATTTGCAGCCTGAGATGATTTTTCTACAAGGACAAAAGGAAGAGCCTAGCCCAGAATTAGCAGTGTCAATAGACTTTGATAAAAGCACTTTAGGAATGTTCCTTATAGTCGGAGCTGAAACTTAACTTATTCTGGAACTTTTAGCAGTTAGTGCTGTAGCCTTTTCCCTTAGGAAGGGGAAATCTCTCCCCCCTTTAAACAGACTTATTCCATTATTTGGATATTTGTTTGCACAATAATTTCAAAATAATACTCAATGACTTTTTCAAGTAGGCATTGTATAAATGAGGGAGAAAGAGTTGGAAGCAACTACATTTCTCTTTCTTAGGTAGGATTGCTTTGGTTAAACTGTTGCTAGTCCCATTGTTATTTTATATCTTTAAACATATCCCTGTCAATACTCACAGTAGGTATCATGGTAAAATATCTAACCTAAAGATACAGCTTATATTAGGATGCAAAATGTTGGTAACTTAGGAAGGCAACTCAGTTTACCCCAATGAATCGGCTGGATTTAGGTGTCCCAGTCTGGACTAGGTTTGGTGGAGCTTTTTACATTATTCCACCCTTTTCAGTACAATGACTCTCCTCATCCCATATGGGCAGAACTGGAGGTTAAGATTTAAAGTGTGAAGTGCAGTGGCAGGGTACATACATGTCTTACTAATAGTTAAAATATCGGTGTACCATTGCACAAGGTCTTATACACATTATATTGAGTTGCACCCTATCTCATATGCACCCCTCTGCATGAGAAAGGTTGGCAAGCTAGAGGAATACACTGAGTGGCAGATGCATTGCCAGATGTTGAAGGCCAAGCAGGATTTGCCCTTTTTCAATACTTTTAGGAAATGTGGGGGCTTCCTGCAAAGTCCATTTGTCAATACCTGTGCTTGAGGTAGGCTTTTCTGAGGTCTAACCTGAGGAAATGTATAAGCTTTATTTTCATTCCTTTATGTTTCTGAACAAGCCCAAAAGTTAGTGAGCAAAATTAAGTCAGAAGTCTGAAAGCAGAAGACTTTTTTTTACATAAGCTCATAGGTAGGTTTACGCTAGCTGCCCTTGCAGACAATTTTAAGCCAAGTCAATTCCTTTTTGTGCTTGAAATAATGTATCCCATTTGATTATAGATTAGCCTTAGCCATTCTGTGGTTGATAATTTAATATTTCCCCTAATAAGAATAATTGGTATCATACCATAGATAATTTGAGGGGACCCATGTATAGGATAAAGGATTTAGAAGCTGCATATGTCTATTAGTAGTACAGGGGGCAGTCCTGAGGTAAATTTGCAGTTTCCCATCCATTGATCTAAGTTGTGCTTGAACATTGACAGAGAAGAACTTTGTTTTATGTGGATAGGGAGTCTGTTCCATAGCAGCAGTATCCTCTGCAAAATATAACTGTCCCTCCAAATTTTTCTATAGTGAGCCTTGAGTCAGTCCATGTAGGACATGTTTAGGCTTTGCAATCTTTTAGTAAGGTATCTCTGAGGGCATGCCATTTAATACATGTGTTTGGATAGATACATGCCAAAAGAGACATTATATTCAATGATTGGCTTAATCAGGCTGAATAAAGGGGTACAATTACATTCCTAGATCTAGACACAGTTCCTTGTTTATAAGCTGTGTGATACAGGACTTTCTTACAACAATATATACATGTTGGTCAAAAGTTAGGTCACTGTCCACTTAATTCCTGAAATCCTGAACAACTGAGTCAAATCTTTTGGATGCATTGTCAATGTGGTAGTTTTCTGGGTAGATGACTTCCCAAAGGATACAATAATGCATTTTTTTTAGAATTTAGTTTCACACTGTGATTTTAATACCAGTTATTTATTTGAGACAAACCTTCCTGCAGGATTGTTAAGTCATTTGAGGATTCAGTGGCATTCAGCCATCTGCAAACTTAATCAGCCAGAGCTCTTTCATGTTGGGTTTTACTTCTGAAAAGTAGATACCAAACAAGAGAGGTCCCAGCACCAGAGGGACTCCACTGGTGACTGGTCTCTTTATGGAGGTGACTGCCTATTTTGATCACCTGCATCTTATCTATGAACCAGATGGCAATTCAGTGTGTGACATATAAGTTCATTCTCAGTTTATTTTAGCTTTTCTACTATAGCCTGTTGTTTTAGAGGCGAGAGATTTTATACAGAAGATATATGCTGCTATAAACTAGTAGGAAGTAGATGCACTCCCATCTTAGGTTGAATTCTGTTAAAACCTCTCAGGGCTAATACATATAGATTTGAGGAAAATCATGTTTTTTATATGATGGGTATCATACAAGGGTGCAAAAATGTGTCTATTTTTGATAACTTTCAGAAGAATGCTTCTGACTCCTGACTTACATAATTTTAGAGCTGTTCCTCAGTTAAAAGTATAGAGACCCGACAAATGAATTTGTTGAATGTATATTTTAGCTTAAATTTAGAGTTTAGTATCTGTACATATTTCCCAGTGGACCATTCAGCACTTGTCACTTTAGGGATAGCCTTTTGAGTTTAGAAAACTATAAATGCCAGCAGTCATTTGCAGTCATATAGAATCACATTGTAGGTGCATAAACACACAGTACATATGAGACAATTTAATTCTTTGGGATTTCGTAGTTGTACCCAACAGGGACTCTTCAATTTGGTAATAAATGGACAACAAACACCCCAGATGTTTTATGAACTGAGTTACATGCTTTTTTGAAGATGAACTGTGGAACATAATACCGTTTTCTTTGTCTCTTTGTTTTATTTCAAAATTAATGTTTACTATTGTTAAGCACTGGTTATTTATTATTTATCCTTTTTACTATTGTCTAATTATTATAATTTTCTTAATTGACTGCTATTTAGTTTTCTGCAAAAAGTGTTAATATAAAGTACATAATAAAAATAAAACTGACTGTTACACCATGAAGAGGAATTTGAGAAGACTATGAAAAAGGAAATAAGTTACCAACTTTATTTTCAAGTAGCAAAGGAGTATGGGAATCAAAAGTGTCTGCATTGGTATGCTACTAAATCTATACGGTTCATAATTTTTACATGCAAGTGCCTTCAAACCATTTTTATGCATCTGCTAGGCTACAAAGAAGGATTCTAAATAGGGATAGACTATGCAGGATGTGTTGTCAAGGGGAAAGGAGAAATGGAAATATGTTTCCATGGATTTGCTATCAGCTAGAGTTTTGCAAAAAGATTTTACAGGCATTATTATTCATAAGGAATTCATCTTAACCCCTGGCTTAGTTCTTTTAGAAGTGACTCATTTAAAGGTATTTCAAAGTGATCAAGTCAATCTATTAAGCGTAGTTTTGCTATTAGCAAAAATGTGATCATATAGACTGGGAGTTTGTAGAGGCCAGAGAGTTACAGTCCTTGCTAAGGAAGGAAGAAAAAGCATGCCAGATGAAATAACAAAACTATCTGATGTAATGACGGAAGGAAAACTTGCAATAGATGGGGATTATTTTTAATTCCTTAAGGCCTATGGTTGAAGCTACTTGATAAACCAAGACTAGGAGAATGTTTTTTGTTTTGGCTTGTTAATGATGGGATTGATCTATTTCTCCAGTCCCATGTGCATTGTGAGCCTTACTGTTAATCAGACTCAAACTGGGAAGTACTTAGGAGCACATAGTAAGCCTATAGGATTAGGATCTGTAAATTAAATAGTATTGCTAGGAAATTTCAACTAAGCTTAAAGTGACTGCAATATCTACTATTGTTAGAGTTACTGCTTATAACTAAATGGATGTTTACTATATGTTTAATATGTCTTAACTGTAGCTTATCATAGTTTTATGATTTTTATAAATGTTTCTTATGATATTAATATTGTTTATTTTGTTTGTATGAATTATTTTAATAAAGATGTGCATTATTAAAAAACATAAAGCCAAAAGCCTGCCACACCTGATAGTAGCTGTAAACAAGCTTTTACCAAAGAAATGTCAGCTTTGAAGGGTATAAAGGAAAACACTAACCCAAAGTTTCATAAAGTCTAAATAATATCATATGTTTTAAGTATATTTATGGCAAGCTTGTTGAATCAATGGTTAAGGTTTCAGCTAATTTCAATGGTTTCCTCTAACATTTATTTATCTGTTTATTTGAGTGTTTGTTTAAAAACCTTGAACACATCTACGGACCCTTCTTAGTCAATACTAAGTAAAGAACCAAACAGGTTCTGCATTAATAAAACATTTATATGTCTACAGTCACACAGGAATTAAACAGGTAGGGAAAAATAAGGTGATGTAAAGATGTAATCAATGACTTATCTGTCTTGCCATCTGTTCATAATATTCAAAACATTAGCTAGGATATGGCAAAACTAAAGATGTTAAGGATCTTTTCCAACAAACTATACTTTGCTATATCATGAAAGACTTATGAAAAGAGATTCTAGTACTTTCTGAAAGGCGTGGCAGTTACTTTAGATATTTGTATCCCAGACATATACTTACTGATTGGCTACAGTAAACTGTCCATACACATTACATGTACCGATGTTGCTATGGAGCCATACATTGTTGAAAAGTGTCTCAGAAGGGACAGTTTACCTAAGTAAATAATAAATAATTTAAATTCAAATGTGTGTGTGTGTGTGTGTGTGTGTGTGTGTGTGTGTGTATGTGTGTGTGTGTGTGTGTGTGTGTATGTGTGTAAATATATATATATATATATATATATATATATATATATATATATATATATATATATATATATATATATATATATATATATATATGGGTCTACTTGAAAGCACTGACATGCCAAAACAACAATGACGAGAACACTGAGAGAAGAAGATCGACAACTGAGATGACCAACAGTTTAAAAGCCTGACGCTGAGAACACCGACATGTTAAGGTAAGTGTGCGATAGTGACACACTTTAGGGTTAGGGGCGGGTTAAGTAAGTTAGGGTTAGGGTGCAGGTAAGGTAAGTGTGTGATAGTGACAGACTTTAGGGTTAGGGGTGGGTTACTTGAGTTAGGGTTAGGGCGCGGGTTAGGTGAGTGTGTGATAGTGATGGACCTTAGGGTTAGGGTTTGGGTTAAGGTTAACGCATAGACAGTTGTGTATGTAATGTTTAGTGTAGGTTTGTAAGGTTTTTGGTGTGCTTGTGTTGTGTGTGCGTTTTTCGGAAAAGGTATTTGTTTTGTTTGGTTGATTGTCGGGATTGTGCTTTGTCGGGCATGTGAAGTTTTGTGCTTTTAAACTGTCAGTCATCTCAGTTGTCAATCTTCCTGTCTCGGTGTTCTCGTTGTCAGTGTTTTGGCATGTCGGTGTTTTCAAGTAGACCCATACATATATATATATATATATATATATATATATATATATATATATATATTACTATGTATAAATTAAGCTTGCTTAGAACAAACCATTGTAAATATATTATTTCTTGAGTGATATATCTTTTGATTGTATAATTACCACTGCACATATTGTTTAATGTGGAGCTTTTCTCCCCGGGCCTCCGCTGTAAATGGACCTTGTTCCAGTCGGACTTTCCCGGTCAAGAAATGTAAAATAAATAAAATATATATATATATATATATATATATATATATATATATATATATATATATATATTTAGAGGCATAAACTTAGTGAAAACTATGAAAACTAAGAGTACAGTGACTGTGTTCTAATGAAATTTTACATAAAGTGAAATTGATTGATAAGTCCACAGTCATTCTTTTCATATTAAAGAGGGTTTTATGAATATTTCAGTTAGTTTTAACGGTAGCATAAGTCCAAGTTCTGAATCTATCCAATTCCTAGTATCACCAATGAAAAATGTATCTTTCTTCAATTTCCAGGAGGAATAAAGTATTGTACAAAGATTGTCTTAGTTCAGTCTTACCTGCAGAAGGAACTGAAAAAAAATATTCTTAGACATTATTTACTATTGAAATGGATGAAATGCATGAGAGATTTCTTAGAAGTACCATCTTGTTTTCAGTCATTTCTGTGCCAGCCGTCTTGTAAAAGGCAAGATGCCAAGTAGTCCAGAGAATGTCTACATCGCAGTGTTACATTGTCAATGTTCTTTTGCGATGTTGTCGTGAGGAATACCAGCCATGTATCTGGGGGAAGTCCAAAGACAGAGTAAATATTTATGACCTTCAAGATAACAAAAAATTCAGAGGACATGAATTCCTTGGGCATGTGATTGTAAGGGCTGGACTACAGAGGTAATCAGACCAGATGAAGGCTGTGTAAATGATACCAAGCTCTCTGAATGCGCTTCAGCTGATCTCATATCTATGCCTGACAAACCTTTGCCACTATTTTGCTCAATGTTGTGAAAGTTCTCCTCCTCCTGAATAAGTTCATATTACCTGTCTACTTGGATATACTTGGAAATAGACAGTTAAAATCTGGCTTCTTTTCAACCATGGAGTTTTTTTGAATTAGATAAAGTATATACCTGCTTAATCATTATGTACCATGCAGACTGCTCTGTGATGCTTTGTATTATAGAAATGGAGGAGTTCTTTTATCTATGACCCAGATTTTTAGAGACACCTGACCCATTTACTGAAAGATAAATGACATCTACTGATGATAATTGTGCTGATAGAAAAATCCCTGGTGTAGTCTGATGAGTGAGGACATATTACAGTATTTGTACACATGTATATTTGCATAGATAATGAAGATAATGAAGCACCGTCCTAATCCCCCCTAAAATGTTTTTTCATCCTAAGAACACATTCCTATAAAACTTAATATAAGGTGGGAAAGAGAATTGTAATGCTGACAGATTGTTATGGTTCACATTAAATAGCAGTAGAGCCAAACAGTTTTTTTTTTCAGTTCATCTGAAATATGTAATAATAACTTTTTCCCAGTTATGACTGTCTTTACTCTATAAGAAAACAGAAACTATTATCTTTTGTTGAAGTTACGCAATGTTGTATGAAGATGCCTCAAAATTATGGCTGTTTGTATGCCACATTAGTCAGTAAAAGGAACAATCTTTTTTCTGAATGTTGGAATACTCTGTTATGCAGTTCCATATTAATGGTTTCATCAAAGCTACATACTAGGGGTATACACATAATCCAGAACAAACATAGAATCCAGAACAAACATACACATAATCGGAATAGACATACACATAATCCAGAACAAACATACACATGATGCAGAAGAGACATTTCAACCACGAGCAATTAAGTCAGCTGATCATATCTTCATACGATGTTCATGTAATAACAGACAAATGATGCCGAAGAGACATTTGATCCATGAGCAGCATCGTCAGTTGATCATATCTTCATACGATGTTCATGTAAGAAAAAAAAATTGGGAATTTAGAAAGCATTTGTTGTTTATGTTAAATAGTCTAAAACATACCACTGTAGGCACACTTTGACCAATTTGAATATTATCTTCACAGTTTATTCCCACTGCCATATCTGCAAGAAATTGCTTGATTAACATATTCGCAATAGTAGAAGTCAACAGGTGCTGTCTGTGGAATTCAGAATTTTTGCAAAGCCAAATTCATATCTGTTTTCATTATACATTCACAAATGAATTACCAGAATGGCAGAACGAGTTATGTAAGTATTTATGAACTATATTCAGAAGCAGGTTCTATTTGTAGATTCACACAGTTACAGTCATGTGATCTCTTTGTAGGAATAGCTATATGTTAGAACCTTACCATTTACTTATATTCAGGGATTGCACAACCATGAGAAATAGGAGTTTCCTTTCCATGGAAGATGAGCAGTCTTGGGCTAAGAGTAGTTAAGGTCTAGAAGTGTGGGGATGAAGTGTACAGCTTCATCCACTGCAGTAAATAAACAAACAAACAAAGTGATAAAGTAATGAATCTCTACACATGAATGGAATGAATATGCATATCTCATTTAATTTTTTGTTGTGTAGATTTTTCTTGCTTCCAGATCTCTATTAAACAATACTACCTGTATCATTCCTAAATCAGAACATAATGTTATATCTACACTTAAAACAAGATGTTAGTAGACAAGTAAAAAATCAGCAGTTTCAGACTGCTTATACATGATTTCTGAACTGATAATTAACAAGTAACAGATCATGCATCTTCAATGTTTTCAAATGATGTGGGAGATGGCACATGGAAAAGGCACAGAGATCAAATTCATAAAAACAGGTTATACACATACAGATAGATGAATAAGCAATGAGAATACGATGGATGACCAAATGTTTACTCACTAAAATCATGGATGATCAGAGCTATACCAATTAAGGTGTACACAAGTGAAGGTAGATGGCAAAATCCATACCTCAAGAAAGACTGATGTCAAAAGACACACCATGAGATGGGTGGATGGATGATAACAATCACACATTTGCTATAACAGGCCATATCTAAGGCCATATCTTTAGAAAGATGGGTAAATAAAACTTTTTCTATCCCTGATAAAAGCCCTCTTATTATATACAACAGGTATGCTATTAGGCATTACATGAAATCAAAGAAACAACTACTGCCATTCCTCAAGGAGAAGCACCTCAATGGAGATTCTCTAGTTTCTTGAGATTGACAACTGTATAGAGACAATCTTAACTAATGTACTGATGGTGGTCATAGAACAAGCTTAAAACTAACCCAAGAGATGCCCTCCAGAGCACCTGGGAGAGCCTCTTCAGAACTGATTTTGGAAAGGGGAAAATTGTGTTGTGAAATAAGATTACAAGTTGCAATTTCACTAAGAAATAATGTAAAACAATGCCATGCTTTTCTAAGGTGGAAAACCTAAGTTTGCCAAGAAAATGAACTAATGTTATATATATTATCTCCTCCTCAGTATTAAATATTCCATTGTTTTATTGTCAAATTATCTGTTTTAAAGTCTGACATTTATTTTAGTTTTCTTTTATTTATAATCTTTCTGTCTGATTTTTGTCATACTCTGATTATCAAAGACCACACAGAAATAAAATTAGTTCCAGTAGAATAAGAAACTTATCTTTTAAAGTAGTCTGTCTGTTCCAATTACCAAGCAGCACAAATTCTGTGAAACAGCTCTAATGAAAGCTTTAGGAATACACTGTATCTAGACATATAACACGTAATCAAAATTAATAAATCTTGAAACTGCTACATGCTTCTGAGAAGGTCATGTCAGAGTCTGGAGCACTGCTATTTAATATGGTTCTTGAAATGGAATGTAAGTGCATGTGACATATCTTACAGCTGTTCCATTGTACAAGTCTGATTTTCTTTAAGAAGGAGGAGGAAGATAGTTTAGATGTGTGTTTGCAAACAATGCACCACATTTTATAATAAAAACATCGTAGATGACCCTGGGATCCATGCAGTACTTGGAACAAACAGTTTAGCTCTACGAAGTGACGGTCTACTTTGCAGGGCGTGGCCATTATTTTTTGCTTCTTTGATCTTGTCTGCTGAGAAATGAAGCCAGCTTGTCAGCATATCTGTCAGTATCTTCCTTTATTTATCATGTTTGTCACATATAGCTGCAAATCATCTGTCCTGATGTCTCTGAAATTAAAACATTCACCATTACATTTTGAAAAATGCTTCTGAACCATAACTTTTTGTCATCTTTCACTATACACTAACTCGTGTAGACAGGAATTGCAAAAAAAAATGTGTGACATGTTATAGAATAGCTGGATTCCTCAGAAGAGTTCTGGTGGTTGAAGATATACATGCTTTTGTACTCCTCACTCATTAACATTAAATTGAAGCAAACCTTTTTAAATAACTTAGCTCACTATATTCTATGATTGAGAATGCTGTTCAGTCCAATACAGCAGATCTGGATGCCTCACTATTGAGGAAGGAGCTGAAATGTATCTTACTTTCCTTGTGAATCAGTTACCACAGCATGAAAATTCTGAAGGCAGACCACAGCAGCAAACTGCCTGCCTCAACTGCAATATGCGTCTTGCAATATGAAATGAGTACATAAATGAACTACCTAGGGTGTGTGAATGTATTATGCCAAATAATTTTTCCTGCAGAACAATGTACTTCAGTATGCAAGCACACGTTGTCATACAGGAAAAGGGAAATACATATGCAGAATTACTCCAACATGCATGAAAGTAAGAATCCAAGTACCAGATTGCTGTCAGTACATATGACAATATATGATGTTTGGAACAGGCAAATTTGTCCCAGGACTTCTTTAGTGGGAGTGGGGGTAGAGGAGCAGGTAAAGGAAGGCTGGGGTTGGAAAGGATAGACAGAGAAGGTAAGCTGTATAAATGTAGTTAGGACAAGGAAGGGTTAATTTCTGGAAGGATGGAGGCAGGAAGTGATATAGGGATGGGGAGGGACTTAGGAGATTTTTAGTACTGGAAACTTGTTTGGGAGCATATTTTGGCATGATTTTGTTACCTGCCCAACCCTCCTCTGTTCTTTGAGTTGTTGTGATTATTTTAGTTGGGAGAAGTGCATAGGCAGAGAACAGGGACAGGCTTGTCCCCTTTCTGTTCCCCCTCTGGTGTACATTTTTGGAGTAAGGAAGCCTGAAGTGGTGAAAGTGAGTGGTTAGATGCTGCTTGCACCTGGTGAGGTTTTGGGATGAAGGTGAACGGTTGGATGGTGCCCCAAGCGTAAGAATAAGTGAATGGATGGAAGACACTGCTTATTCAGAAATATGAGTGGTGCTATGCTGCCTTTATTGATGGTCAAGTGATTTTTTTTGATGATATACAAAGAAATGAAATTATGATTAATAAATTTATGATGTCTTTGTTTTTTTTATGTTTGAATGAGTAAAGGTTGTCAAAGGTCTTTTGGAGTTGTTTTGTCTCTTTTTTTAAAGTGGAACATGATAAAAATTGCCCCTAGGAGAAGCGGATGCAGATGCCATCAGAGTCATACTCAATTATTTAAACCTATTGAATAATGAAACTGAGAAACCTTTGGGAAAAAGTCTAAAACAAACGTTATCCCCAACGTGGAAGGCTTTGCTCCTAACCTTCTTTACCTGCATATACCAACTTCATAGTCACGAAACTGGGTGAAAGAAAGAGACACATCCTGTGATAGTAGAAAACATACTTACATATACTGCATGTATTAGGATCTCACAGAAAAATATATTTTTCATAAAAAGAAAGAAGCAATCCTTCTTAACCACCTATTTCTTCACAAAAATCAGTGGTTCTATAAACACCAGTTCTAGGGACATGAAGCTGCACCAAAAAATTAACAGGACTCACTGTATTCACAGCCAATGGAATAAGTTATGACTACAGGGCAAACTAAGTGTAATTTATGTTTATCACTGGTCTTAATAATAGGGTATATAGTAAAATATTGCACCTGTGTTAATCTTTGCTTTCCTGCTTGTTTTTGAACATGAGTAATATTAGGTGCTTGTGAAAGGTGGCAAGAGATTTTAAGTTCACCTTTATACTTTTATAAGAATACCATGAAAGCTTCCATTACAAGCATCACAATAGTATGGTTTGTTCAGTACAAACTGCGACTAATGATTTTCTAAGTAGTTCCTATATTCTGTTTTATATAGAATGTTCCTTGGACTTAATTAGCTTTAAAAGTACTCATTATCCTTTATTTGCTATTAATTACACTTTCTCAAATAAAAAAAAGAGTGTCTAAACTGAAAAAAAACAAAACATAGATTATATACAGACAACATGAAGAAAATATTTTGCTTATTTGTGTATTTCTTTGCTTTCTTCTGTTGATCTACATCTCTCTCTCTCTCTCTCTCTATATATATATATATATATATATATGTGTGTGTGTGTGTGTGTTTGTGTGTGTATATATATATATATATATATATATATATATATATATATATATATATACTCACACACACACACACACACACACACACACACACACACACACACACACACACACACACACACACACACAGGATATAAAAAGTGTGCACACCTCTGTTAAAATACCAGGTTTTTGATATATAAAAAAATGACACCACAATAAATAATTACAAAACTTTTCCAACCTTTAAAGTGACCTATAACTTGTACAATTCAATTGAAAAACAAACAAATCTGTTAGGGGAATAAATATAAGAAATAAAAAACATACAATAAGCTGGTTGCATAAGTGTGCATACCCTTAAACTAATACTTTGTTGAAGTACCTTTTGATTTAATTACAGCATTCAGTCTTCTTGGGTACACACCTGCCATCAATTAAAGAGACTCTGATTAACCCCAAATAAAGTTCAGCTGTCCTAGTAGGATTTTCGTGACATTTACTCAGCTGCTTGCTACAGCAAAAACCATGGTTCACAGAGAACTTACCAAGTATCAAAGAAATCTCATTGTTGAAAGATATCAGTCAGGAGAAGGGTACAAGAAAATGTCCATAGCATTGGTTATACCATGGAACACAGTGAAGACAGTCATCAAAAAGTGGAGAAAATATGGGACAACAGTGACGTTGGAAAGAACTGGACATCCCTCCACAATTGTTGAAAACACAAGAGGAAAAATTGTCATGGAGGCTGCTAAGAGACCTACAGCAACACTGAAAGAGCTGCAGGAATTTCTGTCAAGTACTGGCTGTGTACTACATGTGACAACAATCTCCTATATTTTTCATATGTCTGGACTATGGGGTAGGGTTGCAAGATGGAAGCCTTTTCTTACACAGAAAAACATTCAGGCCCAGCTAAAATTTGCAAAACAATACATCAAGTTTCTTAAAAGCATGTGGAAAAATGTGTTATGGTCTGATGAGACCAATGTTGAACTTTTTGGCCACAATTCAAAAAGGTACGTTTGGCTCAAAAACAACACTTTGCATCACTAAAAGAACACCATCCCCATGGTGAAGCATGGTGGTGGCAGTATCATGCTTTGGGGTTGCTTTTCTTCAGCTGGAACTGGGGCTTTAGTCAAGGTGAAGGGAATTATGAACGGTTCCAAATACAAGTCACATTTGTTCCAAAACATTCAGGCATCTGTTAAAAAGCTGAAGACGAAGAGGACTTTCACCTTTCAGCATAACAATGACCCCAAGCATACATCCAAATCAACAAAAGAATAGTTTCACCAGAAGAAAATTAAAGTTTTGGAATGGTACAGCCAGAGCCCAGACCTAAATCCAATAGAAAATCTGTGGGGTGACCTGAAGAGGGCTGTGCATAAGAGATGCCATCACAATTTGATAGATTTGGAGCACTTTTGCAAGGAAGAGTGGGCAAATATTGTCAAGTCAAGATGTGCCATGCTGATAGATTTCTATCCAAGAAGACTGAATGCTGTAGTTAAAAGGTGCTTCAACAAAGTATTAGTTTAAGGGTGTGCACACTTATGCAATCAGCTTATTGTATGTTTTTTATTTTTTTATATTTTTCCCCTAACAGATTTGTTTGTTTTTCAACTGAATTTTGCTGGTTATAGGTCACATTAAAGGTAGGAAAAGTTCTAAAGTTGTTTATTGTGGTCTCATTTTTTTATGTCACAAAAACCTGGCATTTTAACAGGGGAGTGTACATGTTTTATATCCACTGTATGTATATGTGCATCTTCTCTAAAAATTATGTTGCGTTCTTATTTCAAACTATTTTTCTCAAACTTTGAATTATGACCACATATTATTTTTTTTTCAAACAACTTCGTTTATCAGTAAAGTAAACATAAATTATAACAGTCAGCTATTCATATCAGACAGTATCATATTTTTTCTTAACCAGGTAAACTGTTAGGAATTGTCTACCTTTCCTACCTGGGCAAACTAGCTTGGGTCTACTTAATATACCTGCAGAGGCAACCACTTGCCTACCATGGAAATATTCAATCTACCCCCATGAGAGGTGATACATCCTCACATATTTTTTGTATCATTTATTTTTTTCATCTTTTATAATTTCCATTTGTGCTTCAGAGAATGTCTTAACATTATGCACTTATGGGAGAAGTATTAGCCTACCACAGCAGGTCTCAATTTGTACCTGTATACTACTCAACAGAATTTGCACATCAGACCACATTCTAATGTACTCTTTTTACATTCTCAAGTCAGTACTCCAGTTTTATTCCTAGCCCTGACAGCCTTTTTAAATTTCTTAAGATCAAATAATTCTGCCTAAACATTGTATCCTTTTGAGGCTTATGTTCCTAAAGCAAGATATAGATATGAAAAATCAGTCCAAACTTACCTTTGATAAATGAACTGTACTAAGTCGGGTTTTATCTTCCAAATCCAAATTTTTTTTATCAAATTCATGTCTCACAAACCTTTGATGCTAATATCTCCATTATCCTAATCAACTCTAATTTGCATCCCTTGCTGCCATTATCAGATGTACTGCTAATTATGAAGGAGTGAGCTAAAAGACCTGGTTTTGGTACAATACATGTTGTTTATGTCTGAAGGATTTACAAAGAATTAATTCCAAATATTGCATCATCTGGCACATTTCACACTGAATTGACAAATGCTGAGTCTGAAGGTTGTACACTTCCCTGCAGTTTCCTTGCTATAGCTAATCAGAGTATTAGGCTTGTGGTACCTCTTAAGTTTTATCCTTTATTGTTAATTTGTCATGTATTAAGCCAAAGGACCATCCCCACTGGTGCTCTTATGGGATCTCCCATAGCTAGAACCAGACCCATGGTCAAATGAGTTCCTAGGCACGGTAATAGTCCAGGGCCCCATACCTGTAGCAGCATCCCATTATTTGGCTGTCTCTCCTGAATTACTGTAAAAACACTGTTCAAACCTGTCAATGAGGATACTATAGTCTTCTTTACTTTTACAATGATCAGAGATATAGATGGAATGCAAAAGGTTTATTTCAAATTTTACAACAAAACAGCCATTTCATAAACAAAACAAAACACTCTCACACACAAAACCGACTTACCATAAATGGTGGAAATGTTTCTTCCATTGAATTTCACATTCATTAAATATGCTTTGTGCAACCCATTAAACTACAAGAGATATGCTGCGATTCTTAATCAAATACCACAAATTGATGTACTAATTAGAGGTTATGTGATAGGCAAAGTAATTTAAAAGACAAGTGTGTAACACATTTGCTGAAAGCCTGGGCTGCCCACTAGATGTAAATGTCCATTTTCTGGGGCAGACCAGGAGCCATGTCTAGTGAAGTGATTTGGTCAGAGTCATACAGTAGACAGGCAAAGGCTAAGGGAATCAAACCATGGACATAAACGCTGAGGGAGTCAAACCCTGGAAACTAGGAATCAGCTTATTAACTGTGCATAGCCTTATTCATCTGCAGTAAGTGCCAGACAAACCGTTGTAGATTAAACACAATGCACTTCACCTCTGTGTGCCTGTAAAACACAAGCTAGACTAAAATGTACTTCTGCTTAACATATTAACATTAAATTGGTAAACTCCACGTTGTCCATTTTATTCACAACCAAATACATTATGTACTGCCAAGAGTCAACAAAACAAGGAAACCAAGAATAATATTCAAAGACTGCCTTATAATATGATGCTCTTGTTTACAACAACTGACTCCTTCCTTTACACCATAACTACTTTGAGAAGCAGGAACCATCTGCTGACTTTTTAAAAAGCTGGGATGTATGTGTTTAAATCTTGTTATAGTTGTGGCTTCCTTCTAATGTTGTAAAGTAGTGTTCCTATTCAGTTTTAGTATCAGGAAGTCTTTCACTGGCTCATATGTTCTCATTGGCTTGAATGCATTCAAAGCAATAAAAGAAATGTAGCAGAAATGAGCAGCCCCAATTATATTCAGGTAGTAGATATGAGTGGAACAGTTTCTTTCTTTTTTTTTTTTTTTTTTTTTTAAGGTTTATGGATCTCCTCTGTCAGCACTAGGCCAAAGGCAGCTGCCTAGGTCATCTTGTGTTGGATCTGGCCTTGCCCACAGTAGAGATTTAATGATTTCCAGGGGTGTCCTCATACTATTTCATTAATACTGAAATCCCCACTGTATAAAGTAAGGGACAGTGTTGCCAAGGATTGATCAAGTCATTTGGCAAACACTCTAGCCAAACATTTAATCATCTTGTTAGTGAGTTAGTATTTTGTATAATCCACCACATCTTGAAGTTCATATACAATGATAAATGGATCTTAATTGGCCTGAATGCATTTCTGACCCACCAACTATATACAGTTAAAGCAACAACAAAATCAAGGCGGTTGCATATAATACTGGATTTCTTTATTCTTTAGAAATGCCATTGAATTGCTTATAGCCCTCAACATAAAACTTTATTGCATTCCAGTTACCCTTTAGTAATTTACCTGTTATCAACTACTGATATCCCAAATCTCTTATGGAATGGCAGTTTATTGATGTTCTGTTTCTAGAAAGGCAATCTGCTGCCCGTTTGCTTTTGTAGCCAAAGCTTTGAATATACCACACTGCAAATTAGTTAAGCTGTCATGAATAGTGTTATACTTACGAAGAGCATATTTAACTGCAAATCATTTATTCAGTTTTAACATGGACACTACAAAACATTTTAGTAGGAATGTACTGAAAAAGAAAGGAGCAATTCTTTTGTACAATACAAAAAATGCTGCTTGGTTGTCAGAGTCGAATATTATTTTCGAACTTCCAAACTTCTGTCCATAGACCAGAAATGCCTCCAGATGAATATCAGTGCCAGTAAAATAATGTTTTCCTACATAGCTCAGTATCCCTCCAAAAACATGATGAGAACAAGCAAACAACCTGCTATTAAAACAACCTCTCATTCCTATATCACCAGCTACAGGCATGTAAAATTTTAAGATCATTGTTTGACATTTTAGCCCTCCTTTTGGAATGGCAATGTAATGAAATCAACAACAGACAACTTATTTATTTATTTATTTATTGACATTTGTTAACCGGGTTAGTCCAACTGGGCTTATGGCCCATTTTCAGTGGACACCCAAGGAGAAAAGCTCCAACAGTACATATCTATTACAAAGTAAAATTTTACACAAAATATTGAAGTGAGAGCAGTTATACAGAGCAAAAAATTTACATTTGTTGAGTACATACATACAAGTTAAAGTTCCAAGTATCACAGTCAAACGCACACCTGCACGGAGCAAATGCTCTTACCAAAAAAGCCAAACTGCAAGCAAAGTAATAACACACAATAGGTAAGAGCAAAACACAGTAGATGTCCCAAAGTGTCATCAAAAACGTCCTCAGTACTTCAGTAGTCCCAAAGGCAGCAGGTCATCAAAAATTCTCAAATGATGCAATGACTAATTCAGTATAAGGACAAATGTTTTAATATGTAAAATACAGAACAGGTAAGCGCTTTCACTGTACGGCTTCCTCAGACCTATAAACTCATCTGAATCAGTCAGTTTAAATACAAAAACAGGTGTGAAAGTTAACATGACAAAGTGAAAGTACTATACATAAAATAAAAACAATCATGAATGTTAATAGCAATAAGCTACTGAATCTATATAAGACTTTAACTAAAGCATCCTGTTCCAATAAATAGAACATATAAAACTTGAAGAGAAAAGTTTAATGAGTATAAAAAATGTACATAGCAGCAAAAGGCAATATATATTCTATAAAAATATATAAAATATATATATATAAAACATATATAAGCAATTATATGAAAAATTATTTAAAAAGGCACTTCAATCAAGCCCTCAATCTCCTTAGCTTAAGGAAAGGTTGAATGGGAACCTTACCATTCAATCCAGGGCTTGAATCAGCTCTAAATCTCATTATCCAGATGGTCTCTCTAGACTCTGTAAAGGTCTTAATATCACCTCCTCTGTGTTATTTCAAAAATGTTGTTCCATTCTATAGACGTTTTGTGGATGACCTGTTTCTTTTATGGACTGGGACTTCTGAGGACTTGGATAAATTTGTCTGTGAGGTTAACTCTATTACTGATTATCTTAAGTTTACTGTAGACTACTCTCCGGTGAAGATTCCTTTTTTAGATATTTATATAGAAAGGTTAGATAATGGGCTGATTAACACAGGCCTGTATAGGAAGTCATGCCATAAGAATGTTTTATTACATCGTCATAGTATGCATCCAGGGTACATCTACAACAATATAGTTAAAGGACAAGCAATGCGTATCTCTAGATACAATCCAAATGACTCCAATTTCAGAGGTGAATTAGACGATTTATGCCAGAAGTTATTAGTACGGGACTATGATATTAGTGATTTCATTAGAGGGACAGTGGGCATAGACCACTTGAAGTCTGGAACAGCAGCCCCATATTTTCCTAACAGGATTCAAACTGTAGATGTTACAGGAGATAGGAGACCCAGAGATATGATGGCACTGGATCAGGTAGCTTTTCCGATATTCTTTACCAAAGATGTTGGCTTAATTAAGGATGTGATCAGGACTCACTGGCATATTTTATCTGTAGATCCCGTAATTAAGGAAGTTGCAGGGGTTACACCTAGATTCGTGTATAAGAATAAAATGAATCTGAAGAGGCTCCTTTGTTACCCGAAGGATAATCTTTCAGATGATTCTATAGGGCCCTTAGTCACATTACCATGCCACCGGTGTAATTTTTGTTCTTTAATTGAATCGGATCCAGTATTTAGACATCCTACTGGAATTGGAATGTTCACGTTTCATGTAAGGGGTAATTGTATGTCCACTGATGTGGTCTATTTGGCTTCCTGTATAGGATGTTCGGCATTCTATATAGGTAAGACCAATAGGTGTTTGAGAGACAGAATGCAAGAGCATATGTACCACATCAGGATGGGATCTATGACCAATGCTCTTGCTAAACATGTAGTAGAGAATGGAGAGACACATAATTTTAGGTTTAGAATAGTTGAGAAAATTACTACAGACATCAGAGGAGGTGATATTAAGACCTTTACAGAGTCTAGAGAGACCATCTGGATAATGAGATTTAGAGCTGATTCAAGCCCTGGATTGAATGGTAAGGTTCACATTCAACCTTTCCTTAAGCTAAGGAGATTGAGGGCTTGATTGAAGTGCCTTTTTAAATAATTTTTCATATAATTACTTATATATGTTTATATATATATATTTATTTTTTATATATTTTTATAGAATATATATTGCCTTTTGCTGCTATGTACATTTTTTATACTCATTATACTTTTCTCTTCAAGTTTTATATCTTCTATTTATTGGAACAGGATGCTTTAGTTAAAGTCTTATATAGATTCAGTAGATTATTGCTATTAACATTCATGATTGTTTTTATTTTATGTATAGTACTTTCTCTTTAAGTCATGTTAACTTTCCTGCCTGTTTTTGTATTTAAACTGACTGATTCAGATGAGTTTATAGGTCTGAGGAAGCCGTATGGTGAAAGCGCTTACCTGTTCTGTATTTTACATATTAAAACATTTGTCCTTATACTGAATTAGTCATTGCATCATTTGAGAATTTTTGATGACCTGCTGCCTTTGGGACTACTGAAGTACTGAGGACGTTTTTGATGACACTTTGGGACATCTACTGTGTTTTGCTCTTACCTATTGTGTGTTATTACTTTGCTTAAAGTTCCAAGTATGGAGAAGGCAAAAAAATGAAACTAAGAAACATATAATTTTACAGTAAGATAATGCAATAGATTGAAAGTAAAACAAAATATATATACTTTTGCTGTTTGTGTGGAATTATGCAAATACCTTATGAGAGGTATGTAGGGGGACTAAGTAGGGTCTTTAAAAAGGGCAGATGTGGGGGAGGGAAACTAAGTTGGTTCTTTGCAAGGGCATGTCTTGGAATTGAGAAAATAAGTTTTTAGTTTATTTTTAAAGTGGGAGGTGTGTGAAATTGAACGTAAGTCAAGGGGAAGTTTGTTCCAGGCATGGGTGACTGAGTATTTATAGAATAGTTTGCCTACAGACTTTGTTGGGTGGTAAATAACAAGTAATTTTTTATTAGAAGTACGGAGGGTTCGGGATGAAGTGTAGTTAGAGACTAAGGAAGAGAGAGATGGACAGAAGGAGGGTTTATAAAGGAATGACTGAAGCATGTGAAACTGATAAAGTAGAATTAGATGGGGCAGTTCAAGCCATTGGAGAGAGTTTAAAGCAATGCAGTGGTGTGAGTTGTATGGGGAGTTAGTAATGAATCTGGCTATTTTATGGTAAGTTAGTTGAAGTTTGTTCAAGAAACATCTGTGGCCACAATAGCACAAGCATTCATGTAAAATTTCCTTGTTTCACTGTACATTCTCTAGCAGCTTTCTCAAGAAGAAATCTTCCTTAACCCAGCCCATCACAACACTCTAACAAATACAAGTAAATAAGTAACATAGGAGGATGTGAAAGTCCCGCAACAAAGTTTTCAGAGCTAGGATTGACTTTATTAATCTGGTACTGTCAGACAACAATCTTCACCTGCTCCGCTTTAGTAATAGAATGTAAGGTAAATGATAGCATGATTGCTTTCCCACTGATCTACTTTTAGAACTGTAAGAATGTTACATTGTTTACTTACTTCAATTAGTCTATTTCAGACAGACTGACTGTGCAGCCTGCTAGAGAATGTACAGTGCGACAAGGAAATTTTATATGAATACTTGTGCTATTGTGGCCACAGATGTTTCTTAAAATTGATGCAGATTAATAAAGTGCAAAAGCCAAGGAAGGAGTAAACAGCAACACCTCTATAGTATCAAGAAAATCCAGGCAATTGGCCCTCTAATTAGAGAAAATGCTAGACATAAGGCCACATTAATGCAGAATGGCAGGAGAATCGCATAGTTCTGATGATGTGAAAGTATGACTATTTTCCCTGTAGTAATTATACCACTTCGTATTGCACCTGTTAAACCACTGCATGCAAGTCCTCAGAGTTTATCCAGTTAAAGAGTTGGAGGGATGTGCCAAAATGATGAGTACTCAGAAACAGGAACTAAACAGCCAGCATCCATTTTGTAAAGTAAACTGTGAAATTAAGTTTCACACTGAAGAACCTTACAATTAACCAAGTGTGAATCTTTCTCTGAATTTCCATGAAGAGCAGGAAATGCAGTCGGAAATTTTATTGAACAGGGAAATATGTCTTATAGTTGAAATTAAATTTAAGAGGCATTTTACATCACACATCGAAACAAAAAAAAGACAGAAGTGATTATGATAGAGTCCTTGCCTGGTTCAAGTTTACAAATTGTTTTCATACACAGCTGGTTATGCAGGTATTCATCATACCTGCAGTGAAGATCTCCTTTCCATTGTGATGCATTTCCAAACTGCTTTTAAAATTCCCTTTTGTCAATTGATTAGCAAATGCGGATGTTGCACTTTCAGTAAAAAAAAAAAAAAAAATTCCATTCATTAAGCTGATAATATGTGCATTACATATGTTTGTATTGATCCGAGTCAGATCATGTTTGGTTTTGTAAAATATCTTTACTCTTTTGTCATCTCCAGGCTACATTGTAGTTGAACTTAAGCCAGACTTTGCAGCTGTTCCCATTTTCATTGGAACCACGACACTATTCTTACTGGCTTTGTGGAAAGACTCTTGTATATGGTGTCTAAACAGTAACATCTTGCTCACTTCAAAGACTACTAATGAAAGGAACGCGTTGCGTCATCATAACCTTGCAAAAACATGTCGATCTGGTAGGCTATGCTGACCAGTAAAGCAGTTTCTGCATGCCAGAACATAAATGTGCACAGTGCAAATATAACATGTCCTCTTCAAACTATAAATGCACCTCTGCTGTTTTATTTTTTGTGTTACTTGCCTGCCTGCCAGATTTTAAGCAAATGGGCAAATGACTTAAGAAAAGGGAAGATAATATATAAATACTGAACTCATATAGATGAATTAGAGTTGCCAAATTTGCAGATATCCAGAAGTAAGCATTGGTCATATAAACATGAGCTTTTTCAGGGCAGGTAATGGATCTTACATTATTACCAAAATAAAAGCTCAGTGCTGCAGAAGTTGGCATACTGGGTCATCAGTAATAAACCCTAGAGTAACAGAAACTAAAATAAAGCACAAAGCTGCCTTTCATCCAATATGAGACATATGTTGTTTTGCTTAAATGACACAGTAGGTCAGTGAATTCCTGATTACAAATCATGATAGTTTTGGAAATTGCTGCAATTTCTTGAGATGCCAGTGTTTGAATTCTTAATTAAGAGGTAAAGTTGGATTCACCAGTCATTCAAAAAAAAGTCAAAGTTTAGGAGGGTCTTCAAGGATTATTTCACTTAACTGCTACAAATAGATAAATAAAACTGAGGAATTATGAAAATGTAGTTTTCTATAAAATAGGCAATATGCTTATGTGAGTAATTAAAAATAAGGAATGACACAAGTTGAAAAAACATTGTGGTTGTTAATGAGATAGCATGTAAGGTTAAAAGGAAGAGGATGCTTAAAGATTTGAAGTGAAGTGTAGTTAAAGTGGTGGGGTTGCACAGAAGAGGGTATAGTAGATAAAACATAATTTTTCCCATAGTCTTTTCAAATGTCATCACATTCTAGTCCCGATTCCAAAAGACTTGATCTCAGTGATGGTGACAACTTATACTTATAACAGGCTGAGAGCAGGTGTTTTGTAATCTGGTTCCCATGGTAAACCTACTAGTAACACGAATCGAGCCCAGCAGTTTAAATCCACTATAAAACTGATAAAGAAACTGCAAAACTCCAGGAAACACCCGCCGAAACTTTATTGTAAAACATTAACAGATTTAACAGATTGACCGCTTTCTTCCCTTAATAGGGATTTCATCAGAATCTGCCATTTTTAAAAATTATCCCCCTTAAATACCTTTCCTAACAAAGTGATGTCATCAATTAAAAACAATCCTACTCATTTAAAGTAGTACTACCATAAGAAACTTATAGCCTCTAAAAAAAACATCTATTACAATTATATATACAATGTGTTGTTAAAACCAACAGGTCATGTAAAATTAAAATATATTTTCCACATTCATGTTTCATATTCATTATAAGTAACAGGTTGTGCTAAAAATCATTTTGAATGTTCAACTTTTTTACCCAGTATTGGCTTGATAGAAATTATTTCATTTAAACCAGGTGGTATACTTGCTTGTAATTTAATTTGCCACCTGGTCTCCCTCTCTTCTATGAAATTCCTATAGTTGCCACCTCTTGGATTTTTCTTTTTCTTGACCTTTTCCAATATACAGAAACTGAATTCTTTGCAAGTCTGAGATGTACTAATATGCCTGAATAGGGCATTATTAGTATTATGAGTACTAATTTGATATACATGTTCGTAAACCCTATCCCTTAACCTTCTCTCAGTTTTCCCTACATAGAAACCGGGACAGGATTTACACATTGCCAGGTAAATTATTCCAGTTGTTTGACAATTCCCCTTTTCCGGCCTTATGGTACTTCTTAATAAGTTGTTAATTTTTAACGTCTCATCTTGACAAATAAATCTACATTGAGAACAAGTACCACATCTGACAGTGCCAGTCTTGTGTGGGATTACAAATGCTGTTTCAAAATTCTTTTTCTTTTTTTGGAAAAGGTCAAGAAAAATCCAAGAGGTGGCAACTATAGGAATTTCATATAAGAGAGGGAGACCAGGCGGCAAATTAAATTACAAGCAAGTATACCACCTGGTTTAAATGAAATTATTTCTATCAATCCAATACTGGGTGAAAAAGTTGAACATTCAAAATGATTTTTAGCACAACCTGTTACTTATAATGAATATGAAACATGAATGTGGAAAATATATTTTAATTTTACATGACCTGTTGGTTTTAACAACACATTGTATATATAATTGTAATAGATGTTTTTTTAGAGGCTATACATTTTTTATGGTAGTACTACTTTAAATGAGTAGGATTGTTTTTAATTGATGACATCACTTTGTTAGGGAAGGTATTGGGGGATAATTTTTAAAAATGGCAGATTCTGATGAAATCAGTGTTAAGGGAAGAAAGCGCTCAATCTGTTAAATCTGTTAATGTTTTACAATAATGTTTTGGCGGGTGTTCCCATGGTAAACCTGTTTATAGATAGGACTTATACAAACGTAGGTCACTTGCACTGAGTGCAGGTCTTTCAGAATCAGAGCAGACTGAGAGCAACTCTTCTAGAATCTGACCCTCTGTTAGAAACAAGACTTTGTCAGAAGGAATCTGAAACTACACCCTGCATCTAGAATATTCATTGGCTATAATTCAGCAGTTCTTTCAAATGGAAAAAGTAAATGTAATCAGTGCTCTTTTCAAAACAGGAGCATATTTTTTCTGCATCCTTCCATTTCTAATTGTCTGACAAAATTATACAATTACTGTCTTTGTGTGCAAGTATTTGTGCTACTTTTCAGTTGTAGGAAAATAATATGACTGGGGTTTATTTTCTGTGGTTCTAGCAAGGGTGTTGAGTTGCAGAAAACCTTGTGAACCTCATTGAATGTTTTGGAGGAGATGAGCCTGTCACTGTAGTAAAACATCTTTTCTATCTGCTTCTCAAAAGTGGGTCAATGGACAGCCACTGTAAAAGAGTTATAACGAAGGCTTGTGAAGCACTGATATAGGAGTGTGATGAACGTATTGTTGTACATGGGATATAGCCCATCACTTTTAGTAAATGTTTTCATGTGAAGAAAGCAGTGAAAATAGCCTCAGCACTGGATGGATGTCTTCAAGAAGTATTCCATTTGTGTCTACTTTTTTACATGTAGCTGACTATTAGCTGAGTCTGGTGTCTCTCCTCATTTGTTTGCTTTGCCTACCACTCTTGACTTCTGTCAACTTTATCCATATTAGTCGGGGCCACTTATGAGACTTAGACATCCTGGGATATTGTCATTCTGCTGCCATGTGTTTTTAAATATTTTTTATCTTTAACTCCTATTCAGGCCTTGTATCATTCTGAAGAATGATATACAATAGGAATTAGTTCTGATATGCCCCATAATTTAGCAAGCATATGCCATCACCCTTCCCTTCCTCCTTTGGCAGCACTTAACAGTTGTTTTCAGCTCTCAACCAGTTATATTGAACCATGTCATGTGCCCCAGATGTACATCCCCCAATCCTCCCCAAACCAAGATGGGCACATCACTCCTTCTCCACCAGTGTATCAGACAGCAGAGAAGGTAATCAAACCTGGGTCACCTGGGCTGTAGTCAGGACCTTATCCCTGTATGACATGGTACTGGCAATAAATGGCCCAGTGAGTAGATCTTCAGGCTAACTAAAACTGCTACAGTTTACATTATCTTTAATTGGTTATACCTACAGATATTCAGGGTCAGTATTAATAGTCAGTAGTAAACCTGACTTGCTGATTAAAGTAGTATTACTTCACCTAGAAATCCAGGCAGTTTCCAGCATCATCAGGATTTAAAAGAGGTATGGGAACATATTTTCCCAGAGTGTAATGAGTTGGGAGACTTTAAAGATTCCCTGCAGAAGCGTTATATTTTAAGTGTTTAATAAACTTTTTGGTCCGCAAGTTTGTGTTGCTCCTGGTGTCTAATTCTGTTTTTGATGTTAGTTTGAGCCTTGGCTTTCTTGGACACTGACTTCAACTTTTTTTTTTTTTTTACTTGTATATTAAGCAGGTGGTGGGGAGGCCACAGTGGTGCAGTGGTTAGCATTGTCGCCTCACAGCAAGAGGTTCTCTGGTTCAATCCTTGGCTGCAGTGCCTTCTGTGTGGAGTCTGCATGTCCTCCCTGTGGTCGTGTGGGTTTCCTCTGGGTGCTCCGGTTTCCTCCCACATCCCCAAAGAAATGCAGTAGATGGTTGGATACTCCAAATTGGCCTTAGGTGTGAGTGTGTGTGTGTGTGTGTGTGCCTTCAGTGGAATGTTGGGTGCCGGGCTGGCAACTCGACACCGTAAAACTCCACTGCCAATCATGAGCAGACAGGTGATCCACTGTGGCGACCCCTAACCGGGAAAAGCCGAAAGAAGAAGATTAAGCAGAGTGGTGTAGACCTCAGAACAGATAAGATATATACCTCAACACCAGAACCAGAATCCCGCAGCATAATTTTATTTGTGAGATTATTTTCTTCGAATTTTGGTATGCAATCGGAATGAAGCAGTGGGTGCTAACACTGATTGAGTATTTTTACTGCATCACACATTGGACAGGATAATTGGCATGAGTCACAAAGGAACTGGATTCATTAACTGTTGCAAAGTGGAAAGCAGTCCATCTAATTTGTAGGAGTTTATAAACAGTTTCCTCTTACAGGTTCAGTTGGGGAAAACTAGCAGCAGACTATATCTTGCATGATGGAATGACTTCTTGGATTCAGATCAGCAAATTATTAGTTAAGTGTAAATGTTGATTGTTTTAAATAATCATAGTGAAACTACAACCTGTGGTTATTAAGTGGGTTAAGATGGACTATAGCTATTATATTGTAGTGGAATAATGCATGTAGTGAAGTCTAATATATATATATATATATATATATATATATATATATATATATATATATATATAGATATAGCTGTGTGTGTGTGTGTGTGTGAGTATATCTATATCTATCTATACACACACACACACACACACACATTATATATATAATATATCAGAAAAAGGGTACATTTCCTGATTCTTTCTGTACTATGATCTCTATTCAGATGTTCTGAGTGCTGTGTGATATGCATACCAGGTGTTTCATTGATCTGACTTCTGGTAATGTAAATGATCAGTGTTGTGGAATTTCAGTTTTGTTGTCTCGATCTTATAAATTTTGGGTAAGTGAACTTATGAAAAATATATATGATAGCAGTTAATTTTGAACATAGGTGCAGTTGATAAATGAACTCTGGTGTGTTTAACCAAGCACATATTTTGCACAGCAGCCATGCTGTTGAACACATATTTTGCATAAAGTGTTAAGTGAGTTGGTTCTAAGGGTGGGAGTACATGTGCAAGGGTTTGTGGATTAGGTTTCAAGTAAGGGCTAGGTAAGGAGATAGTTTAGTGTTGTACATTTTTCAGAATGTAAGGGTTTTATGTCTGATGTCTTGCGTAGTGGTACCAGGGAAAGGAATTTTCAGTGTGTAAGGTTGGGCTTAGGGGAAAGGTTAGGGTTAACACACGAGCACTGTGGTTGGAGGGGCAAAACAGTGTTAACAGATTTTTCTGAACAACAACATGCAGCTGTTGTAACTGACTTGTTTATAACTTCTTCTTTCCTATAATGCTGAAATCAGGACAGATTACACATTGCTCTTTTTGTTGACAAAAACAGTGGTATAAACACATATGTACATATTTGTGCCATTTAAGTTTATTCTGTAACATTTTACTCAAACTGTCTTCAGTATCTATAGAAATCCTTTCAACCTTGTTTCTGGCATGCTAATGAAACAGGCAGGCATATTTTATCTGATTCATTTTAAACAATGGTAATGCTAGTAAACAACTACCAATGATTTATCTAATTTATTATCTGAAACAATATTTTGTTATTTTGTGTCTTGGATCAGATTCATTTTACCGTGTTAAGAATGTTACCAATTACTGCTTTTATTCTATGCAGAGTTAATGTAGGACTGCTGTACAAAATGACAGGTATATTAGTATATTACATTAGAATTTCTAAATCATATGTATTTGTTTTATGATAGTTTTCTAAATGCAAAATAAGTCAATGGAAGAAGTTTAAAAGTAATTTTCCTTTTTCATATTAATTAGTTTGTAATAAGAAATATTTACAATGAATGAGATTAGATAAATTCAATTCAATATTTAGAGCATATTTATACTGTTAAAACTATTTTCTTTATTTCATTTATTATCATAATATATGTGCATGTCATAACTCCGAAGGGAAGAGTAGGGATATTTTTAATTATTGTGTAAGATTTCGGGCCAGATTCACGAAGGCTTGCATGGAGTGTAAGAGAAGTGTAAGACGGCAGACAGACAATATGTCTGCAGAGCGATTCAGCAATAGCCGGCAGGGGCGTGCATGAGAGCTTCTAAAGCTACTCTTGCACGGACAGTGTTATGGTATGCAAATTACCTCATTTGCTTCTAAAAGCTATGCAGATGAGGTAAATTTGTGATCTAGGAAACACTAACCTGTCTGTGTAAGAGTAGTGTTATCTGCAGAAATGTACTCCGTTGGTAACAGAGTACCGTTCTGCAAATAGCTAAACGGAGCTATGACAGCTCCAAATAAAGGATGCATCTAGTTGAGGAAGCATGCCAATGGCCAAATATAAAGCCATTGGCATTTGCAAATGTTGTAAATCCTTAAAATCCATTTTTCCCCAATCGCTGATGTTTAAGCATAGCGCAGCAACGCGCAAACATGCTACGCTTTAAATAAAATGAAAAAAAAGGGAAAATAGCCACAAATGTGCATTTTCACTAAAAAGCTTGTTCTTCCATTCAGGTGAATGGCAGGCTGAAGCCAACATGGTCACTGAGTATTGGTTGCTAAGGGGTGAAAGCTCAGTATGAGAGATGTAACCAAGCATTAGTAGGCAATCCTATGCAAATGAGGATAAGGATAGTGAATCCCAATTTTCCCCGGCATGTGAGCCATTTTCCTAGAGTGTAAGTGTAGGAGCAGGGTAGTAGTAGAGTAGAAGATAAGTGACATCATGAGGGGGTATGTCTGAAAGACTGTAAGGTGATTGGAGCACAGTGGCTTGTGTTTGCCCTGAGTTGCTCAGGATTGCAAGAGGAGTGTTTACAGTGGTACTAGTTGAAAACAAGAAACCAAAGGTGTACGCCATGGAAATATCTTTAATCTCTTGCAAACGGGCACACAGCATGTGCATGCCTGTGCGCGCATGTACGCTTGTTTGCACGGCACTGCCCCTTGTGGAAACAGAAAGGTAAAAAGGAAGGAAAAGAAATAGTAGGAAGTTAACCAAGGAGAACTAGCAGAGCTGCCAGGTGAAATATATCAGAATCAGCCAATTACACAGGCAGTAGACTAGCCCAGCCTAGCCCAGCACTTTAAATTCTGCAAACAGCAGTCTACCCTATTTTTTTCACAAGAACTCTGCAACACTGCAGTATACAAAGAGTGAAAATTTAAAAAGCTCAAGTCTGACAAAATGTTAGGGGCTGCTGTTGCTATCATAAACCAACATGTGCAAGGTGCTGAGGGTGGTGACGTTGTGAATGCTGCTGAGCAACCCACAGTGAGGAGACGGAGAAGAGTGTACAGACCCAGGGTAACCTACCATGGGCTACATGAGCTGGAGATAGTGGAGCGCTATAGAGTGGACAGAGACCTCCTGCAGCAAATTGTTGAGCTGTGCCAGCCACGCCTCACTCACAGAACCGACAGAGGGGAACCCATCCCAGTGGATACCAAGGTATGTGTTGGCCTACGAATACTAGCTACAGGTACCTTCCAGAGACCAACTGGGGATATGATGGGGGTTTCACAGGCATCAGCATCCAGGGTACTGCACCAGTTCCTGGATGCCATGTCAGCACATGTCGGTGAGCATGTATATTTCCCCAATTCCAGTGAGGCATTGGCCAGCAATATGCATCTTTTCCACCAAATGGCAAAATACCCTGGGATGGTGGGTGCAATAGACTGCATGCACATACATATCAAAGCACCACCCAGTGAGCGGGGTAGTGTCTACATCAACCGCAAGGGCTTCCACTCCATCAACTGCCAGGTCGTGTGCGATGCCCAGGGCATAATAATGAATGTGTGTGCTGGCTGCCCTGGAAGCTATCACGGTTCCCACATCTGGCATCTGACGCAGCTGTACCAGAGATTTGCCAATGGGGACATCCCTGACGGTCACCTAGTGGGGGATGCTGGATATGCACTGGAGCCGTGGCTGATGACACCCATCAGAAATGCACACACACCCAAACAAGAACTCCATAATGAGGAACACACACAAACAAGAAACATTATTGAGCATGTGTTTGGGATGCTCAAGTCACGGTTCCAGTGCCTGGGCACATCTGGTGGAGCCTTGCAGTACTCACCAACTACATGTACCCAAATTGTCATGGTATGTGCCATGCTACACAATATGAACCTGCGAAAACAGCTGCAGCAGGTACAGCATGGGGCAGGACCAAACACCCCCCCACCATTGCCAAGGCCTGCACAGGCACAGCGTGACTCGGAGGAGGAACAACCTGAGCCTGCCCCAGTAGGCAGAAGGAGGCATGCCCAGTATGCCCTGGCCTTGGCAAAGAGGCAACGCATAGCACATACACTGACTCAGACACCTATCTCTGACCCGCACATACAATAAAAGGGATGCCTCACGTGACATACCTGTTTTCAAACAGGTATAGGGAGTGTACTATGTGCATCTGACTTAGGCAGCCCTGCAGCACCACCTGAGGCATGATTGCCCTATTATAAGCAATATAAAGCAGTGCTAAGCACATTTTACCAATATTTAGCACAATTGCATGGATCTGCGCAACGAGCAAACGAGCGCAATGTCGGGCAACGTTGGGCCATACTAATATATGCCTTCAGGCAGATAGCCTATTACCTACCTATGTACCTATATATATATATATATATATATATATATATATATATATATATATATATATATATATATATATATATATATATATGTAGGGGGAACACAGTATAATAAGCCAAAGATGGATGGGCAGAGATGTGTGTAAGAGGGTGACCATGACAGGGAGCCATCCAGGACTGTCCCACCCAGCACACATCCCAATGGCACGAAAGACATGAGGTGCACATCTCTCCCACTGCACATAACAGCCATCAGTATCTGTAAGCATTACAGTGTATATGGTCCATGTGCCTGCTGTACAACATGACTGTACAATGAAGTACACATCTACTATCTGTAGACATGTACCTGGCACATAGGTTCATAGGTATGTAGTAGACTATCTCCACAAAGGCATATATCAGCCTACGCAAGTTGTGCAGCTTTCACCACACCATTGGGTAGTCTCCAAAGGCCTAGTTCTAATAGTTAGTACCCTAAGCCCCTTTCTACTGGGGCTGCTGATGTGATGCCTGGCATGAATTGTCTGTTTCCCATCCACTCATCAAGGTTCCAGTTGAAGAGTGTCAGTGAGGGGTTCTGTGTGATGTACATTGGGACTCTGTTCCACAGTAAGGCAAGTGTCTGGGATGGTACTCTATCCCACCAGCATGTTGTATTCATCGTTCTGATGAGGTTCATATCCCTGGAATGTGTAGGGTGACTCAATGTTGTTATGTGTAGATGGAGCATGTTCAACTGTTATGTGTTGAACATGGCTCTGTATGTTAGGCAGAGTGTGCCTCTGAGTAGGCGGTATGCAACGAAGAACAGATTTAGTTTTACCAGTTGTGTTGCATAACACAACTGTTTGAGGCCAGTAATCCTCTTGGTGAGGTACCTATGTGGTCTCTACAGCTGCTGGATATGCTAAGTCGAGTACATCCAAAATGGTGCACTGTACTCAATGATGGGTCTGATTATGTAAGATTAGAGTGCTAACACTACCTGTTTGGATCCTGATGCAAACCCTTTGTTGATTAGGTGGGCCACATAGGATCTCCCAATCACTTTGGCAACATGGTTGTCAAAGGAAAGATGACTATCTACTTGTGTCCCAAGATCCCTTATCACCTTGTCATTTTTAAGGTGGTAACACCTATGTAGTAGTTTGTGGGTGTTTTGTTTTCAACAAAGAGGATCACTATGCATTCCTCCACAGTGAGCTTGAGGCCATGATTCTGGCACCACACATCTGTCTCATAGAGTCTCTTCTGGAGAATATGTCTGTCTTCCGGGGAATCTATTATGGCAAACACTTTACAGTTCCCAGCAAACTTAGTCAACCACAACCCTCCTGTGTTGCCATGTACATTTGAGAAGTCTATACCAAACAGGAGGGACCCCAGGACTGAACCCTGGGGGACACCAGTCATTGCTGGTGTAGAGTCTGACATGTAGCCAGCAACTCGTAATGTGTGGGATCTATCTGTGAGCCAGTTTGCAATCCATCTTGTGATGTATGGATTCATGGCCAGGTTGGTGAGTTCATCTATGATACCTGACTGGGGAATGGTGTCAAAGGCCTTAGTGAGGTATAGGTAGGCTGTGTGGAGCTCATTTCAATCATCTGTAGCCTGGGTAACTGTCAAAGAAATCCTCCCAGTTCAGGAGGCATGGTCTGCATTTGATGAAGCCAAACTGGGTGTGCTCAACTGTGTGAAGGTTCCCAATCTCTGTATTGTTGACTTCCATTATGATTGGCTCCATTGCCTTGCAGAACACACTCGTCAGGCTCATAGAGCATGAATGCCAAGGGGGTTTTGTGGCCCCAACCCTGTGGAGTGTGAAGAACTTTGCTGTGCAACATTCTATGGGCACATATCCTGTAGAGAGCATGTAGAGAGAGATGTAGGTATCCTTGATGAATATGGATACATCCTCACCCTATGTGATTCAGGTTCTGATGCTGGAAGTTATGGAATGAGTAGTATCCTGGTAGTGCTGGTGTGCTGTCTGGAGCCTTGAACTAGGTTACTGATACTGCGCAGATATCAGTATCCTCCATAATACGAAGTGCCTCGAGTGTGTGCATCTGGAGGCTGAGACTTCTGGCAATGAGTAGCATTTAGCTCACTTTGTGGTTATTTGTGTTGGTTGCGGGGTTTGGTTTGTCCTGTGTGACCGGTGTTCCACACCTGACTTCAGCGCCTCATTGGTCCCATCTGACCATAAGCTAATTACCCTACATATCCACATTCTGGACCCACACTCCCATTAAGGAAACCATGTTAAAAATTGTCTCCAAAGCCAACTTCATGCTCCTTAAGACAGAAGTGCTGAACTGCAGGACACCCATGCAGATGGACAATACAGTTACGACTACTGAATCCTTCAAAATTGCACTTTATAAGCACTTACATGACTGCATGCATCGTGCTATCCCAAACAGAATCAAGACGCTAACATCCAAGAAAAGGAAGCCAATCTGGTGTTCCCCTGCCATAAACAAACTGCACAACAGAAGGAAGTAACTGTTGCAAAAGTGGGTAAAATCCCATGAGGGGAGGAGCTCCATGGTCTACATCAGTAAGAAGCTGTGATCCCTGATAAAATCCTCCAAAGCTAGTTATGAAAACAAAATCAACACTGATTCTAAAGACAACCACAAAGCATTCTATAGCTATGTCAAGAATTTCAATGGCAACACTCAGTTCTGCTCTGAGTTACAGCACAATGGCACTAGATATACAGACCCAACTGATATTGCCAACATCCTGGCAGATAGGATCAGTGCTAACTTTACCCCCCTCTCACCCATGAAAGAGCACATCTCTATAATGGAAGACTGCAAAGTTGCTGTCATCATGGCTGCACAGGTAAAAAATACTCTCCAAAGCCAGGAACACAGCATCCATGGGACCAGATAACATCCCAGGCTGTGTTCTACACAAACTACAGAACGAACAGGCACCACACCTACGTACCATGTTCAGTCATAGCCTCACCTCGAGCTTTGTGTCTGCTGAATGGCGCACAGAGATGGTTATCCCACTACACAAGGGGCAAGCCACCATGGACCCCAGGAACTAGCTCCCCATTAGCCTGATGAGCCTGCTCTGCAAGGCCATGGAATGTATCATCATATAACTTATAAAAAAAGACATTGGTAATCTCCAAACTCTGGACCACAACCATGTTGGGTTTGTAAAAGGCAGATCATGTCTCCTAAACCTGATAAATGTCATTGAAGCAGTCACCAGAACCGTAGACAAGGGTAAGGTGGTTCACACAGGCTATGTAGATCTTGCCACGGCTTTCAATACCATCCCCCACTCTGGAATTATAGATAAACCCACTAAACTAGGTGTAAATCGCTTTACCACAAGATGGGTTGCCAACTGGCTAACTGACAGAACACACACTGTGAAAGTAGCAGACGCAAAGTACGACTTTGGACCAGTGACAAGAGCAGTAGCACAGGGTTCAGTCCTGGGTCCTGTCCTGTTTGGTATCTACTTCCCTGAAGTAAACTTTAACATGGAAGGTCTGTGGCTAATGAAGTTTCCAGATGACTGCAAACTAGGAGCCATAATCAAAACTACTGAAGATGTGGACATCCTACAAAAGGGCCTCACTGAGACAGATGCCTGGTGTCAAAGCTATGGCCTCAAGCTCAATGCCAAAAAGTGCATTGTGATCCCCTTTGGTAAAAACTCTGTAGCCATGAACTACAACATAGGTGGTAGTATACTTAACACTGAAAGTGTAATAAGAGACCTTGGGTCACAGGTGGACAGTGGGCACACCTGTGATAATCACATCCTCGCAGTAGTCAGGAAATCCTTCTGCGTGACACACCTCATCACAAAAGGTGTTGCATGCAGAATAGAAGAGGGCATTGTTCCCCTCTATTCATCACTCACTAGATCCATAATAGAATACAACGCCCCTTTTGCTATGTACCTCACAAGACATCTACAACAACTGTAAAGCCTGCAGAAATACCTCACAAATAGCATTAGTGTCCTGAAATACATGCCATACACAGACTGTCTCAAAATGCTCCAGCTGTACTCTCTCGCATATCGCCTACTCAGAGGTGATCTCTGCCTAACATACAAAGCTATGTCAAACACAGAGCTGTTGGACATGTTCCATGTAAAACACTCACAATACCTCTGATCTTCGGCCCCAAAACCCAGAATAAAATACAAAAGGAAGGGGTGTATCCATTTACCTTATGGATACCCACACCTTCAGGTTAGTGGCACAGCTTGAGGCCTTGGAGACCATGCAAGTGCAACTAACATTGGGCATAGCTGCTTATCAGATTGTAGCCTGCTACAGATCACCTACCTTGTCTCAGGAACCTCACTCAGTATTCCTGAGAAAAGTGATAAATATAAAGGTCCTACCAAACACCATTATATGAGGAGATTACAACTACCAAAACACTGACTGGGAGAATTACTCGTGTACAATGTCCTTTGCCCAATGCTTCCTAGAGTTTAAAAACTCAAACACCCTGGAACAGCTGGTCACCATGCCCACTAGAGGTGACAACATACTGGACCTGATCATCACCAACATGGGGTACCAGTGTTCCACAACAGAGATAAACCCCTCGCTGGTAATATCAGATCATAAAGTAATCACACTGAACATCCACACCCTCCCCCCCCCACAGTCAAGGAAACCATTGTGAAGAAAGTTTCAAAAGCAAACAGCACACTTCTCAAGACCAAAGTGGAAAGTTCCAAAGCCCCCTTGCTATAGGATAATGCTATACAATCTGCAGAATCATTTACAAGTGCATTTTATGAGCATCTACAGGGATGCATTGATTGAGACATCCCAAATAAAACCAAGACGCACTCCTCCAAATATAAGAAACCAATCTGGTGGTCGTTGCCCATAAATAACCTATACAACAGAAGGAGGAAATGAACACATGATAGAGCAAACTTCACAACAGGAAAGGCTTCACTAATCATTATTAGAAAGAAACAATGATCACTCATAAAATAATCCAAGGCCAGTTTCTAAAGACAAATTGCCAAGGAATGTAAGAATAACAACCACAAAGCCTTTGTTAGCTATACCAAACATTTAGGTGGCAACTCTCAAATATGCTGTCAGCTACTGCAAAATGGCAAAAAAAAAAAAAGAACCAACTGACATTGCCCACATCCTGGCAGACAAGTTCAGTGCAAACTTCCCCCTCATCACCCCCAAAAGGGCCTGTGTCCATCCCAGAAGACTGCAGAGCTCCAGACTTCATGGACATGCAGGTAAAAACAGCCCTCTCCAAAACTAAGAACACAACATCAATAGAACTGGATGGTGTCCCAGGCTGCGTCTTACACCAGCCCCGAAAGGAACTACACCCTCACCTACATTCACTGTCCAGACTCAACCTTACCACAGGTTATGTACCCAAAGAATGGCATACAGCAGCAGCAGCCATCCAGCTCCACAAAGGAGGTGCCACAACAGAACCTGGAAACTATTGCCCTATAGGTCTACTCAGCCTGGTCTGCAAAGCTATGGAGCATATTATCATGAAACCCATAAGCAGAGACATTGGGAACCTCCAGACACTGGACTTTACCCAACTTGGCTTTGTTAAAGACAGATCCTGCCTCCTAAACCTAGTTGACTTCTTTGAAACAGTTACCAAGGACACAGATGGAGGTGAAAGTAGCCCACATAGCCCACCTGGACCTCACTAAGGCCTTTGACACCATTCCCCACTCTGGCATCATTTACAAGCTTACCAGTTGAACATTAACACCTATGTCACAGGATGGGTGGTCAACTGGCTCACAGATCAAACACACATGTTCAGAGTTGTGGGTGCCATGTCCGACTCTAAACCAGTCACAAATGGCATCTCACGTCTTGGTCCTGGGACCCCACCTATTCAGTAGATACTGCTCAGAGGTACAGGCAAGCACGGGAGTAGTATGGCTGAACAAGTTTGCAGATGACTGCTAACTGTGGTCCATAATCGACTCTAAGGCTGACAGAGGCATCCTCCAGAAGGGTCTTACAGAGACAGATACCTGATGTCAAAACAATGCCCTCAAGCAGAATGCCAAAAAATGCATAGTCATCCCCTTCGGATAAAACAAAGTGCACACAAATTACCACATAGGTGGTAATCCAGTATGTACGGAGAATGTAATTATGGCCCTAGGGACCCAGGTAGATAGTAAACTCTCCTTTGATGATCACATTGCCAAAGTGTTTAGAAATTCCATCTATGTAGCCCACCTAATGTAACCCACTTTGTCTAGTCTGATGATGTCACCATCCTACAAATATACCTGTGGAAAGGAGAACTCCCACTGATGTGGATAGTGTGTTGTGTTAATGCGTACTCCTGTAGTATCATAAATTAGCTAGGTAGGTGTTTGAATTCTGCATTTGACAACTGTATGAGTGTGTGTGTGTCTCCATGGAGAGGAGTAACCTTTTTGGAGACTACTAAAACACCCTAAAAGTGGTATAGTTATCTTTGTCAAGTCTGATGATGTCACCATCCTACAAATATACCTGTGGAAAGAAGAGCTCCCAGTAATGTGTATAGCACGTTATGTTAATGCATACTGCTCTAGTATTATAAAGTAGTTAGGTAGGGTTTTGAATCCTGCACTTGATAACTGTATGAGAGTTTGTGTGTGTCTCCTTGGAGAGGAGCAACCTTTTTGGAGACTACTAAAACACCCTAAAAGTGGTATAGTTATCTTTGTCAAGTCTGATGATGTCACCATCCTACAAATATACCTGTGGAAAGAAGAACTCCCAGTAATGTGTATAGCACGTTATGTTAATGCGTACTGCTCTAGCATTATAAAGTAGTTAGGTAGGGTTTTGAATCCTGCACTTGATAACTGTATGAGAGTTTGTGTGTGTCTCCTTGGAGAGGAGCAACCTTTTTGGACACTACTAAAACACCCTAAAAGTGGTATAGTTATCTTTGTCAAGTCTGATGATGTCACCATCCTACAAATATACCTGTGGAAACGAGAATTTCCAGCAATGTGTATAGTGCGTCATGTTAATGCGTACTGCTCTAATATCATAAAGTAGTTAGGTAGGGGTTTGAATCCTGCACGTGACAACTGTATAAGAGTGTGTGTCTCTTTGGAGGGGGGGGCAACCTTTTTGGACACTACTAAAACACCCTAAAAGTGGTATAGTTATATTTGTCAAGTCTAATGATGTCATCATCCTACAAATATACCTGTGGAAAGAAGAACTCCTGGTAATGTGAGTAGCGTGTCATGTTAATGCGAACTGCTTTAGTATCACAAAATAGTTAGGTAGGGGTTTGAATCCTGCACTTGGTGACTGTGTGTGTGCTCCACATGTGTGACACTGTTGGTTAAAGTGATATGGGTTTTGCTTTTAGTACTGTATGACATATCACAATGACAACAGTATGTGCATTACATGTCAGGTAGCTGTGTGGCAAATACATTGACATACACATGACCTCAATTATTTCATAGGTGGGAACCCTGCTTTCTACATGAACACATCTGTTATCTTTGCCAGAGTGTGCTGCCACTTTCCAGACCCTAGGTCACATCTGTATGCTTGTGACAAGCCTAGCCACTGCAGTGATCGCTGGCCTACGTCATCCGTTTCACACTCATTACGGTTTCTATTGAACAGTGTGAGTGAGGGTTTATGCCTGAGGTATATTTGAAACCTGTTCAAAAGCAGTAAAGTCTGTCAAGGATAGCTATTTATTATAGGTGTGCAACAACCTCTGTGAATATGCATGCAGACCCGTTATTGCTTATGTAATCCACAGAGGAATTTCCAGAACCCTTTGGAAATGTGATTATCAAAGGAGAGATGACGTAACACATGGCTCTATGTATACATTGGTACCTGTTCAACATTTTGGGGGCTACTACCTATATGTTACTCTGGGGATACTATGTTTTGTAAAAGTGGATGACTATGCTTTATTTGGCTTATAGCCTTACAGCATGAATTTGACACCAGGTATCTGTCTGTATGATACCCTTTTGGAGGATGTGTGCGTCATCTGGAGAATGCATTATAGCCCACAGTATGCATTGCCAAATGTGGCCAGACATACCCTACTGTGTTTGCTTGTACCTAAGAAAGCTATATGCCAAACAGGAGTGGTCCCAGGACTGAGTGCAGGTGAATACCACTGGTTACTGGCATAGAATAATACTTGAAGGCTGCAAATGTTACTGTGTGTCCTACATCTGTGTGTCAGTTGTCAAGACATCATCTAACAATTGTTTATGGTCAGGCTGTTGAGGTTATGTATACTACCAGAATGCAAACCGATGACAGATAGTAAGAGTATCACCTACAGCACACTGTCAAACCATGTCATACACACAAGTGTATTCAAGTTCCAAAATGTGTGTAGTAAAATGCATACTGGCCACCAATAGAAACTATGGAGTGTTAACACTGTGTAATACAAGGCCTGTCACCCTGCCCATGTGCCCAATATGCACATACATGCAGACAGTGCACCTCAACCATGTTCATATATATGTCCACCCTTCACAAGCAGTTGTAATATGTCCCTTGCTCTATGCACATATACAGATGTTAATATATATGACACATATATATCTCTCCGTATGTGTGTGCCATACACACACAAGGTCCACACTGTTGTAGGTCCCTGGACCTCACAGCAGAACTGTTGGGCCTTGCTGCAAAATAAACAGGTGTCACATGTGAACACACGGTAACATTAGAGGGGGTATATAGCTACAAATGCTAGATTAGCATACTAGCTTGGTACAGCAGTTGCCAATGCTAAGCTAAACTTTAATATGACTATCATGCATGTGTTACTCGGTCACAACCATGTTTATATGAATGTTTGCGCTAATCCCTCAAACAACCATTGTCCACACTTCTGTACAGAACACAGATAACATGGATCAGATGCTTGACATTTAATGCTGAGCTACATATTTCACAGTTATGTCCCACTGCACACAGCTACACACTGAATTGTCCATGGCAGTAGTTAAGCAGGACATCTGTGCATAGATACTTACTGCTGCCTCATATGAATGGTTCACTTTATGTAGAGTACTCTTCAAAACCATCTACTACATGCCAGTAAATACATATCTGTTACATACCTTTCCTTTGTATGAGTTGGTATTATTTATTTTCTGTTTTCCTTTTGCTTTTCACTGTCTCTCTCTGTCTGTCTCTCTCTCTCCCTCTCTCAGTCTCTGCAATAGAGTGATTGAGTTTGTGGCAGCAATTACAGCCTGCTTTTATAGGTATTTGCACATGTGCATGTGATGGCCTCTGCACCAATTGGTGACCGCCATTTGCTAATTGCATGTGGCCTGCTGTGTGGTAATTGCAGTAATCACTGTCATAGCAACCCAGTGCTATAAATTGCTAACTCAGATAGTGCGTAGCCCTTTCAGCTTTCCTAAATGGGGATCATGCTTGTTTGTTGTAGACATCGTTGTTTAAGTCAGAAGGTTGGTATAGTTCTTATATCTGAAGCCAGGGGTGTAGCCAGTGATTTGAATGTTGTACTCAGACCTGAATGTTGCTGCTTCCAGTACACACTTGTTAGTGTACAATTGTACTCACCCCTCAAAATGCTAACCCAAGATACATGGGAGTATGCACTTTCTTTTCTAATTATATAATTAACTGCCATACAGGTAGTTATTGAGATATATTCTTTTGGCATATGAACTGTTTGTGAACTGCTATTCTGTGAATATTAATGTACTCACTTCTGAACAGTTTGTGCTTTTTTAGAATTGACATTAGCACAGGCTGCTCAAGAAAACTGGACAAATTTCAGTACTGAGTATGCCTACCTACATCATTGGTAGACCCTGAACTCATAGGTATATTGTACATTTGGGTAGGGGTGCAGAAGTACAGAGAGCATTATGTATTATTGTGTGAATTTTATCTTGCTGGACTTAAAGGGTTGCTGTGTACCTGTTAGTTTATCAAGGCAAGTAGTCTGTCTGCGTAGCTCCCAACTGTGGACCTATCCAGATGGTAGCCAGAATATAGCCTGTTATTCTTTGTCTGTGCACCACACTGGTCTTTTCAGCACTGGAACAATGGCATTGTCACAGTTGGTTGCTACCAGTACATGGCTACATCCCTTGGTATTTCAGTGTTGTACTCCTACATAAGGGTATGCTTCTAGAACTCCTTCCAAAGCTATTTGCACAGTGTGTAATGCAGAAAAGCTGATATGCCTGTGTGTTTCTGCATCTGCCAGGCCTCTCAAACACTCAGGTGCATATTTGAACAGCCTCAGGGAAAAGTAGGTAAAAGTGAGGTACACCTTTAAAATATTAGAGACATTAAGTTGAGACTTTGAGAGAACCAGAGCATATGGATTAATACACCTTTTCTGAAGTACAAGCAGTGTCTAACTCTTACTTATTGTCATTATTCATTAAGTGTAATTCCCCACCTTTCTGCCTAACATCAGTACTTTTCAGAGGGATTCAGAGGGACACAGCTAAAACTTGTTTCAAAATCAGGGACATGCCTGAAAATTAGTCACAGTTGGGAAGTATGGCCTCTGCCCTAATCAGATATGCCAGTGTTTGTCCTGATATGATACTGTGTGGGGGTTGTAAAGTGCTGCTGTAAAATTATTTCCTGCTAGAATGGCTGGTTCTCTTTTCACAGTCATGTAATGCAATTCCACAAGAACTGCTGGTAAAGATCCACAGAACAAGATTTGTGTTATGGCATTCCTATTTTTCCTTTACATTCAGTCATTCTGATTCATGATATATTTATTTCAGCGCCAATTTGTTGTATGTCTGCTATGGCTTAGTGGTACTTCATGCAGTCTAGTGTGTACAAGGTCTGGGGTTTGAGACTGACAGAGGTGTTTTATTTTGCTGCTGAGCAGAACAAGGGCCCTGACATACAGAGTGACTAAGGCACTTTTAAGCAGTTGAAAGTGGGTTTGCACGTGTTTGCGTGATGCTTACCAAAGCTTAGCTAAGCGCACACAGGCGCACACTAGCGCAAACTCACTAACTACTGCTTAAAAGAGCTTACTCCCGCTAACCCCTGCGCTCATTTCTTTGAAAGAAAAGAAAATGGGGAGATAGGAAAGTGGTGAAAAAGGGCCACAAAGAGGGAAAGACAGTAGGCAAAACAGCTCGGGATGTGCAGGACGGGTGTAGGGAAGGCTCATAGCTGTCCATTTCTTTAACAGCAATATCTGTGCATATGCAATCAATTTGGAGGGGAATATGAAACCTTCAACCCCTGTAAGAGGGGTGAGGACAACAAAGTATGTTGTACTGTAAATTAAATATCAGTTTATGTGTCCAGCGGACATGTGTGCAAAATGAGCAGCTATGTATGGGGCGTAATATTTTTTTGGGAGCAGATTGCTCTTTTTTTTCAGGTGAGAGTGGAATGCGGGGGAGGGGAAGTAGGTATATTTGGGGAGGTAGGTTGGGGAGGTAACAGATAAGACAAACAAGATGCATACAGGGGTGAAATATGACACATGTGGTGGGTGAACACCATTGACGGAGAAGGATGTTTGGAAATCGCAAGCCCATGTGCCCACAGATGGCAACAGTGGAACTGAGATCCCCACCCATGGGCAGTCACCACTGCACCTTCACAGCCCAGAGGGTGTCTGTGCTGGGGGCTGCGTAGGAGGGGCAGGGTCACCCATGAGTCACGCCACTCGTACCTCAAGCTGGCATAGAAGATCAGCGACAGAACGCTCGATCTCCCTACACACCACAGACCGGACCGTTCAGAGGGTGATAGGTGGTCCTCCTCCTCCCATGCTTTCATGGGGGGATGAGCCCCATCCCCTGCAGTGCTTCCACCCAAAGGTGGCACAGGACCAATGGAGGAGGAGGTCCCAGGCTGGGCACCAGACCTGCTGGTGCCATCGCCAGCTGAGGTGGGACAGGTGGGTCCGCTGGGACCGGCCTTCCCATACGTTCTATGTTTAGGAGGATTTAATGAAAATATGGGTTAGTATCAGTCAACAGCATTCCCAATTAGTTATAGCAGCATGCAGAAGTATTCCCATTAACTCAACACACCAGATTTCCAACAGTTGAACAGCAAGCATGACACATGCATATATGGAACAACAGTGGACATTACAACAGCATGCAGTTTTAATTGATGGCAACAGGCCACCAATATTGTGGTATTTGAACAGGGCACATGCATCAAAATAAATGCAGATATTTATAAACCAATAGGACATATGTCCCAACAAATGTTTTGAGATTAGACATACCCATTGAGGTGTGGAATTGCATTTTTTATGCACATACAGTAGAGTGGAAATTGATAGCTCCATTAACAACTTATATATCCTTCTACTTTACACTACATTCCTATTAACTGCAGTTATATGTCCCCTACATGTATTATCACACTACCCAGTTGTCCTTAAATCGCGAAATGGGTTTTGCTAGATCTTTATATACATGGGCTGTATCTGATATACAAACTGTCCG